>NW_014556694.1:0-766 GCF_001313825.1 Dinoponera quadriceps
TAACTTGCTAACCTAGAAATTCAGTTTGTCTAATTTGAATGAGTTATTTAAAATTTTTTATTTTTATTCTATTTTTATGATGTAAAAAATTATATAATACGATGTAATATGTTATACAATATTATGATAGTGAAAATATAGTGAAGATATAGTGATATGTGATATAACATGTCAAACTGTCAAAATGACAGATTAGCTGAGTAATCAACAGTCATAATGCATATCCAGGCACAACGTGATTAGAATGATGATTGAAAATCGTCAACATACTTATTAAATGCCGATGTTTTACTGAAGCCTGATTAACTCATCGAATGCCGTGACTGTCGCCGATAATCGTGAAACTCATCGCCTCTTATTGAATTATCTATAAAGTAAATTACTTGCACCCATCAAAGTGGCTGTACGATCAATAAAAAAATCGAAATAAAAGATCTACCTCGAATTACATTTATTTAACGATTCAATCATCTTCAGTAATTTCATCATCAGTTCGATTTTAATAGAAGCCAACGCGATAAATAATGAAGATAAATGCGACCCTTTCGGGCAAAGCTCCCTGAAAGGGGTTTCAAAAAAGAAAGTAACACAAAGAATGCAATCTGAGTATAAAGCACGAAAAAATTTAAAATACAAGCAAATTGAACGTAAACGAGAGGGAGTAAGCGAAAGAAAACGGGCCTCGTAAACCTAATATGTCAGGGTAACATGGCAGAGGGAGAGATCTATAGATAGAGAAAGAGAGAGAGAGAGAGGGAGAGAGAGA
>NW_014556694.1:781-1694 GCF_001313825.1 Dinoponera quadriceps
AGAGAGAGAGAAAGCGAAAGAGAGATTCCGTCGCCTTCCGTCGTATTTCAAAAATGACGCCTTCCACGAAGGGTACCGAATGCCAACTATTCGAACGATGTGTGTATACGCGGTTCCGTCGCAACGAGTGATAGTTCGTTAACCTCGCGGCCCAGACAATGGTCGGTTATAGCGCACCGAAATGCCTGTGTTTCCAGAGTGCTTCTGCTGCAACGAGGAACAAGTTTATTCGACGGACATCCCCACGTGCGTTTCGGTGTGTGTCAGACGGACGGTCCTGTTCGTTTGCTCGCTTGCTCGCGCGCGCTCGTTTAAGGCACTGGATTTCGGCCGGATTCCCGCGAATTATCCGCGGAATCCGATCGGCTGCGCGGCCCAGCCATTTCGGTGTTTTACGCGTCGTAACTCGTCGTCCGACGATGGGCGCTAATAGCCGTTGGTTACCGTTGGGAACCGATATTGTGCTTTGGCAATGAGCACGTCGGAGCACGCTAATCAGCCGCGCGCGCACTGCGCTTCGCTCATTTTCACCTCCCGCGAGTTCCCCGACAGTCCCAGTCGGGCTGAAAAACGATCGCTCCATTTACCCTTCTTTCTTTCTCTCTCTCTCGCTCTCGTCGAATTTTCACACTCGAAAGACGGGCAGATGATATATGCGAGTTGCATCTCGCATTCTCCATAATTGAACTATGCGCTGAATTGACTATAGTTATGCAAGAAAGATTCAACTCATAAAATTATGGTTTTTAAGATTTTCTTATTAATGGATATACGTCTTCCTACATGAAACAAAAAGATTCAAGACTTATAGGCCTAAAATTAATCCCAATCGTGCACACCTTAATCTGGCACACTGGGGTTATTTGTATCTTTGTTCATTTAAATTTGTTTTCTTCAAATTTAAATGATTTTT
>NW_014556695.1:0-1014 GCF_001313825.1 Dinoponera quadriceps
GCCATTCAAACTATTATACGGACATGAAGCGACATTACCCTCTGCCGTATACCTAAAACCCGAACCCGCTTAAAACTTCGACGACTATGCCCAAGAGCTCAAACAGAGATTACGCGCAAATCAGCTAGCAAGGGAACACGTTAAAGAAGACAAATGAAGAGCAAACGATATTACGATCAAAAAACAAAAGGGGTCCATTACGAAGTAGGCGACAAAGTCTTATTATATGATGAAACTATACGCCGAGGAAGATCAAGGAAACTCGACGCACTGTGGATAGGGCCGTACGAAATAATAAAAAAACACTCTGACATTAATTATATAATAAATAAAGGCCAAAAAACCCTAACCATTCACGCGAGTCGCGTAAAACATTACTTCGATAATTAATTTAAAATTCGCGTCGTTTAGGCGTTAATGGGTTAATATGCGTAAATTCTAAATAATTTTAATATAATGTAACAGTGCTATTTTATATAAAATTTTCCGATATTTGCAAAAGTTTTCAAGAGTCTAATATTTACTAAGATAAGAAAAGTTATTAAATATTGACGTAACGTAATAGACCATATAGAAGAATTAATGTACACAATGTATTGATTCAATGGTCAGGACTTTCGATATTTCCGAAAATGTCAACTTTATTTTTATACAAAAAGTTTTTAATATAAAAGGTCTCAATTTCTATAATTCATTTAGATGCTATTGGGTGAGTGCAAAAGTTCGTGCGGAGGTGCAATAGATGGCGTTAGAAGCGGCGTAAAGTTTTGTCATTAATACCGCCATCTCCGTAAGACATATCGTTGGAAAGGTGACGTGCAGCGTTCATTTCAAACAAAAGAATTTGTGTAGATACGAACTGCTTCGAGAAAGATTACTTTCAAAATGAGTGTCGAAAAAGTGCATTTACGGCATGTTATGCTTTACGAGTTTCGAAAAGGAATAAACGTTGCAGCAGCCGTAATAAACATTCAAGAGGTTTATCAAGATCAAGCACCAGCTAAACGAACTGTG
>NW_014556696.1:0-37352 GCF_001313825.1 Dinoponera quadriceps
ATATATATATGTATATATATATATATATATATATATATACATATATATACATCTATATATATATATACATATATATACAAATCATACATTTTATAACAGATGTTGAAATTAATTTAGAATAATACGAAATATCCGAGAATTTTAGAGGAAGGAGTTCAATCTTACACTTGTGAAAGTTTCAAATGATAAATTCACGATTCCTCCAGCCGTGATACTAAGTTGTTTTTGAGATGCCATAAGTACGAATAACGTATTTTTATTCTGACTGGGTGACATGTTGTACCATAAAGAATCATATACCGCATCGGCGATTGATTTACTCTAGTAGCAGTGTAATAAACAGATTTGATATCAAATCATATCTCACTTTAATGGAAGAATTAGGTATTGGGTTTTTATTTTATAAGAAAAATAATAAAATATTTGTAATGAAATGAGAAAAATTGTATAATATATTTCATGCATTTTTGTAGACAGCTATAGCGAACCTTGAATAAAATATGTAAATAAATATTTAAATAAATATTCAATAAAATCCAATCTTTTTGATCGAATATTTTTACAAATAAATCAAAATATTATTTATTATTATAAATTAAATTATACAAAAAAATAAATTAACTTAATAATTGTTTAATATTTGCTAACCTTAAAACCAAGATATTCTCCAGCGCAGCAAAAGATAAATATTTCCAAAATTACGCCAATATAAGCAAATACGGTACTCACTACGCCGACGCCATCTCCGTTATGAACAGACTATTTCATTAAACGATCAAAGAGCTTTATGAATTATTCGAGCACCACGCATTTTGCACTGCAATACTTACTATTATAATGACAAATCCTAGAAAGCAGATTACTGCGGTATTCCAAAATAAAATCATGAAAGCTAAGAAAGAGAAAAGTTTATTGACTTTCTCGAAAAATATAATAATTTGATGATGCCTCTCGATTAATATTCTTATTGTTTTCCCAGATGATCCATAATATGATATTTTCTCAGAAAATGTTTGGAACTCGTGACATATGATATCGATTTGTCCGCTTACATGAAGTACCTAAAATATACTTAAATATCTGCAAAAACTTTAATGCTTAAAAAAAGTAATTGCTTTACGAAGGATATATAGATTAAATAGAAAAACTGGAAAAAGCGAGACGTAATATTCTTATATTGTGCACATGTGTTCTATAATGTGTTCTATAATAGATTATTAGATTATTAGATTATAAAAAAGCTATTTTGTCAAATAATCAGTATATTTTTGTATTTCCTTATCTAGTTTTAGGGGAAGAGAGAATTTATACAAAAATAAATTTCGCAAACCACTTTGAATTAAATGAATAAAAGTACATTACATTTCTTGTATCGCTTTTTTCAAGTTATAGCTAACGTGCTGCAGAATTTACACGAGACATACCAAAGTAATCAACAGAACGTTCACAACGGTAGCCGAGTATACTTGAAATGTTGTTTGCACAATCAAGATAACAATGAGCAACTCAAAAATCGGCGATTGCTCAGCGTCAAAGGGAAGCAGTATTTTCATGGGTAACGGTCGTAAGGTATCATTATCACTTTCAGTGTGATACATAATCTCAAACACAGTATTGCCGATGGCATAGCACGATCCTGCCAATACGTTGAAACCGAATAAAGTTTTCGAGCAAAACTGCGACATACTTGCTTTCGTCATCATCAAATATAAATGTTGATCGATGTTCGCGCACTCTCGCCAATCATTGTTGATAGTGGCCAGCATTTCGTGAATTATCCTGCATGTCATTTTAATCGAATGAACACACTTTGTGCGGTGGTATTATCACCTCTATGTGAAATAACACTCCGTCGCATTAATTGATATTTAGATTTTATATTTATTAAATCACGTTGTGTTTTAATGAAGATCAGGGGGAGCGAATAGTATACATTAATATACTCAACTCCTTCCCATCTCTCTAATATTGATATTAATCGGAAAAGCTCAAAATCGCGTAGTCTGGTATGGTATCTTACCGATGATTAGTCCAAATTTTTATCCACTTGACGATTCCCATACCGTAATATATAACTCTCAACAAACTATCCACGAAATTTTGCAATTCGTCGTGCTTGCAATGCGCGAATAGGTACAGATACTGAAAATATTGCATGATTAGCATGCTCAACAACAATAATAGTTGTCGAAAAATTGCACATGACACGTTCGGCCACACGCCGAAGAGTTGAAGTCCGATTTTTAGCGAAGGACTGATCGTACTCGTGAATATCATCTGTCAACTCCGAGAACAGGCGAGGAAACGAAAGTCGAAACGTACTCAGCACTCTTGTACGACTGTACGGTAAATTGAAAAAGCACTGACTGCTCCTCCAAGTGCATCCCCATGTGCTACGTCCTCACTCCGGTGGCCATCGACCAATCGTTATTGTACGTTGAGTAATATAACAGTATGTCGAGATATAGTTCATTATCGGTATCGATGTCCTGTAATTCCGTGGAGAGGTTTGAATAATGCGATCTGACCGTGTAACGAAAAAAACTTAAACGTATGTCTCTCTTCGAGAGATAGTTAGTTTCTTTCTACGAATTTTCCTCAACCACAATTTGATACCGACAATAAAAAGCAAGTGAACCTTGCGTTTTCTACGTGCACCGAAGAATATTTAACGAACGTTGCTTCGGTTGAATGGTCGTAATTCCTGCATTAATTATTCTAACAGAACTGAATTAGTCGCGTGGTCACGATTCTTGAAAGAAACAAGCGAAGGGAGAACATCGAATTTTACGGGAACTGAGGGCGAATATCGAATACTGCTGAGTAATTTTCATAGGTGCTACATTGAAAAGCGTTCTCGAGAGTGCACATTAGATATTGTATCAAAAGTAAAAAAATTCGGGTCGATTAAATGTACCTAGAAGATTAGCACAGTTAGAAGCAGGTAGTGTAAAATAATGTAAAGATATTTCTTAATTTATATAAAGATATACAACATTTCCGGAGAATGTTCAATAGTAGTTAACTTGGTTAACAATAGTAGTTAACAATGTGAATTTAATATTTCAGCTATTATTATTTCAGATAAAATATTTTATCGTACAATATAACAACGAAGCAACAAAGAAATATTTCTCATTTTGTATTAAAAGTGGCTCTTCATTTTGTAACTTATGTATCCTCATTTACACCTTGAACCTGCATCAAAATTTGTTATTCAACGATTATACAATATTATTCATAACATTTTCCAAGTTTTTATTTCCTACTAATCACAACACTCAATATAATGACCTCTGGCGTGCTATAATTTTGATTGATATCAGTACATCGCATTTAGGACAGAAATATATGACGCCGACGCTTTCATGATCTGAAATAAAATGAAATGATTTATTCTTTGCAAAACTATACAAATATGTATATACGCAAACGATACATTGTGTAATAGGCGCACAAATTTATTAAGAAAAATACGCAGTTAAGAAAAATACGCATATCGAGAATTTAAAAAAAAAGAGTTCAAACTTACACTTGTGAAAGTTTCTAATGATAAATTTACAATTCCTCCAGCCGTGATATTAAGTGGTTTTTGAGATGTCATAATTACAAATAACAAACTTTTACATTGACTGGGCGGCATGTTGTACCATAAAGAACCGTATACTGCATCGGCAATTAATTTACTCTAGTAACAATATAATAAACAGGCTATGTTATAAAATGGCATCTCACTTGAGTAGAAAAATTGGGAACTGAACTTTTATTTTATAATTATTACAAAATATTTTTGATAAAATGAGAAACTTTCATATGTATTTCACAGAGTTTTGCATAACAATGATAACGCACCTTGAATAAAATATGCATGTCTCCAACAAAATGTATATTCCAATCATTTTCGATCGGATATTTTCTCGAGCGATCGAAATATTGTAATCAATAATTAAATATTATAAATTACATCAATGCTTCGAATTATTTATATAAACGAGACAATTTTCAGGAGCCATACCTCCTTATTTCCATTTTTCAATTCCTCTCTAGTTCGTCCGATGGGTTACGTAACTGATAGTCGCAGCAATCAACCTCAGGATTGTGACAAAATTTGTGAAGTGTTTCATAATACCTGAAAACTCCTTATTAAAACACAACTAGTTTACATATAAAATATAATTGATCTATTAGAATTTTAGTAATATTTAAATATATATTGTTAGCATAAAAATATATGTGAAGAAATTATTTCGATAACTTTCAGATTAAGTAAGCGCCTCACAGATTTCGTAATGTTAACTGACCTGGAGGTCAACGCCGCGACTGTCAATTGCACGGCCCGCGGAAGCGGCAAAGGGAAGTAAAAAAACGTAGCCTTTGAAAATTGCTCGTTTATTATTATATATTTATTTATACAAATAATTCCAAATACAATTGAATTCTATGAAAAGATAAATTAAACTTCATAATTTTTAAATATTTACTAACCTTAAGACCGAGATATTCTCCAGCAAAACAAAAGATAAATATTTCCACTAATATTCCACTGTAAGCAAATGCGGTACCTACTAGGCTAACACCAACTCCGTTATGAACGGACTATTTCGTTAAACAATCAAAGAATTTCATAAATTACTATATCAAGTACTTGGCCCATTTGGCATTACAATACTCACTGTTATAATGAAAAGTCCTAGAGAGCAGATAACTACGGTATTGCAAGAAAATTGTAAGAAAGTCATGAAAGAGAAAAATTTATCGAGATTTCCAGAAAATGTAATGACTCTATGATGCTTCTCGATCAACATTCTTATTGTTTTCCCAGGCGATCCATAATATGACATTTTCTCAGAGATGTTTTTGAACTCTTGACATATGATATCGATTTGTCCGCTTACATGAAGTACCTAAAATATACTTAAGTATCTGCAAAGACTTTAATGTTTAAGAATGAAATTACTTGACGAAGGATCGATTAAAATGGAGAAATGATAGCAGCAAGCCGCAATATTCTTTTATAAAAGATTATTTTAGATTATAAAAAATTTTCCGTCTAATGATTATTTTCTTATTTCCTTATATAATTTTAGAGAAAGTCAAAATTTGTTCAAAAACAAAGTTTGCACACTACTTTGAATCGGAAATAGAACCACGTTACTTTAACACTTTCACAACCGCTGACACCAATGTGGTGCCATGGGCAGGCCAGTCGTTGTATGCCGGTGACACTCATGTGGTGTCATTGGTAGGCCAGTCGTTATTTGCAGGTGACACTCACGTGGTACCATTGATAGGCCAGTCGCTATTTGCCGGTGACTCCCACGTGGTACCAGTGGCAAGCCACTTGCAAAACTTTTCTTAGCACGTCATAATAATGTTAATTGTTTCATGAATTTACGTAAAGTTTTTTCTTCCAAAATATTGCCGGCCACTGGCGACGTTTCACTGCGCTAACATGCGGTTGTGAAAGTGTTAATCGTTTTTTTCAGGTTACGAGTCAACTTGTCGCAGAATTTATGCGAGACGTACCAGGGTAATTAGCAAAACATTCACAACAGTAGCCGAGTACACGTTTAATACCCTATGTACAAACAAGACGACGAAGAGTAGCTCATAATTTGGTGATCGCTCAGTATCAAAAGGAAGCAGTAAATTTATAGGTAACGATCGTAAAGTATCATTATCGCCTTCTGCCACATATAAACTCTTAATCGCGGTATTGCCGATACCATATAACGAATCTGCGAATATGTAAAAACCGAACAAAGTATTCGAGCAAAAGTGCGATATGCTGGCTTTCGTTGTCATCAAATGTAAATGTTGATCGACTTTCACGCACTCTCGCCAATCAGTGTCGATAGCGGCTAATATTTCCCGAACTATGCTGCAATATGTTATTTTAATTGAAT
Source organism: Dinoponera quadriceps (assembly GCF_001313825.1). NCBI lineage: Eukaryota > Metazoa > Arthropoda > Insecta > Hymenoptera > Formicidae > Dinoponera > Dinoponera quadriceps. The sequence continues at coordinate 5,907 of NW_014556696.1, forward strand.
GAAGAGACTTCATGTGGCAATGTTATCATCTCTATGCGAAATTACATTCTGTCGCATCGACTAATATTTAGACCATGCAATTATTAAATTACGTTGCGCTTTAAAGAAGATCAGGGGGACGAATAGTACACATTGAGAAGTTCAGATTCATTCCATTCCTCTAATGCTGAAATTGATTGGAGAAACTAAAAATCGCGTTGTCTGACACGATATCTTACCGAAGGTTCATCCAAATTGTCACCCACTTGACGATCCCCAAAGTGTAATATATAGTTGTCGGCAAACTAACCACGAGATTTTCTAACTCGTCGAGCTTACAATGCGCTAATACGTACAGATATTGAAAATATTGCATGACTAGCATACTCAACAAAAAAAGCAGCCGTCGAACAACTGCGTATGATACATCCGGCCACACACCGAACAACTGAAGTCCGATTTTTAGTGAAGGACTGATCGTACTCGTGAACATCATCTGTCGATTCCGAGAATAGACGAGGAAACGAAAGTCGAAATGTACGCAGCACTCTTGTATGATTGTACGATAAACTGAAAAAGCCTTGACCGCTTCTCCAAATGCATCCCCACTATGCTATGTCCCCACTACGGTGACCACCGATCAATCGATGTTGTGCGTTGCGTAGTATAACATTAAGTCAAGATACAACTCATAATTGGCTTGGAAGTCTTCTGTAATTTCACCGACTATTTTGAATAATGCCATCTGACTAAGTATCGAAAAAAAGTTACACGTTTGTCTCTTTGAGAGAGTGACAATTTTTTTCAAACATTTCCCTCCACGACACTGATACTGTCGACAGAAAGCAAATAATTCTTGCATTTTTTCCGTACACCGAAGATCACATAGTGTGATGAACTCAGTTGAGTGACCGTAATTTTACATTAGTTATTCTAACAGAACAGAACTGAATCATACGCGTGACCATCGGACTTGAAAGAAATAAACGGGAAGAGGACGTTGTGTCTCTCCCGGACTGAAAAGGAACAGCGAATAATGGCGAATAATTTTCATAAATACCGCAGTTAAAAACATTTTCAAGAGAATACATTTGAAGCTCTATCAAAGATAAAAAATCCAGATCGATTAGATGCACATAGAAGTCTAGGTAAAAGCACAAGTAGTCTAAAGACGTTACTTAATTTATGTGGAAATGTACAATCTTCTCAGAGAAAGTTCAACGGCAAATAATTAGGACGCAATTATTATTTTAGTTGTTATTGTTATTTGGAGTAAAGTATTTTAAATATTTTAAAGTATTTTATTGGACAATATAACAACGAAGCAACAAAGAGATATTTCTTATTTCGTATTAAATATGGCTCTTCATTTTATAACTTGTGCATCTCCAATTATACTTAAGATACGTTTGATTTGAGCGCCTATGGCGCTGGAAACGTTATTTTATCTTTCTTTAATATATAATTCACAATAAAGATAGAATACGCTTACAGCGTGTAAGTGCCCGAATCAAAAACAGTTCTAGAATTTATATCAAAATTTGTTATTTAACTATTATACGATATTAATTATAACATTTTCTAAGTTTTTGCTCCCTACTAATCACGCCATTCAGTAATGACCCCTGGCGTACTATGATTTTAATTAATATCAATATATCGCATTCAAGACAGAAACATATGATGCTGACGCTTTCATGACCTAAAATAAGATTTAAAAATTTATTTTTCGAAAAAAAAGCAGATATGTAAATACGCGAACAATGCATTGTGTACTAAGCATTGTGTACTAACATTGAATGTAATTAAGAAAAAGATACGAGATACCCGACAATTTTAGAGAAAAGTTTTCAAACTCACACTTGTGAAAGCTTCTAATGATAAATTCATGATTCCTCCAGCCGTAATACTAAGTTGTTTCTGAGATCTCATAATTACGAGCAACAAATTTTTATTCTGATTTGGCGACATGTTGTACCATAAAGAACTGTACACTGCATCGGCGATTAATTTACTCTAGCAATGTAAACTGATTTTGAAATAAAATGACATATCGCTTTAGTAAAAAAATGAGAAAAATTAGTAAAAAATTAGAAACTAGAATTCTATCTCATCAAAACATCATATTTTTTATATATAATCAGAAATTTTTTATAATATACTTCGTGGATTTTTGCATGACAGTTATAGCGTACCTTGAATGAAATATGCAAGTGAAGAAAACTTTTATCAAGAAGATTAATCTAAAAATAACGTAAATATCTTTTAAGATATTATATATATACATATATTTTCAATAAAATATATATTCCAATCGTTTTGGATCGGATATCTTCTCAATCGATCAGAATATCATACGAGGTGTGTTCATAAAATAACGGGAATTTTTAAATTTCGCGGATTTGGAGAGTCCGATCGTCAAAATTTTTTTTTTTATTATGTTGGTATACATGCCCCTGAAGTATGATAAAATTTTCAGCTGTATTCATTGTTTACTTTGTCTGTGGCAGCCGCTAAGGTTAGACGTGTTTTTATGAGCTCGGCGATTTTCGTTTGTTAAAAGAACTTTGTTAAAAGAAAAAAATGAAATAAAGTGTAACAAAGTGTGTGAAATGTTAACAAAGGCCTATGGTGAGTTTGCTATGAGTAAAACAAGAGTTTACGAGTGGTATAAACGTTTACAAGATGGCCGTGAAGACGTTGAAGATGACGAACGCCCCGGACGCCCCAGCACATCAACAACCGATGAAAACGTGGAAAAAGTGGAAGAAATGGTTATAAACGATCGCCGAATCACAATCAGAGAAGTCGCTGATGATGTTGGCATATCGATTGGCTCATGCCATGAAATTTGTGAAAAAACAATTCATGACTTTTGCACCACGATAATGCACCTGCTCACACTTCATTGCTTGTTCGTGAATTTTTGGCCAAAAACAATACTGTAACGATGCCCCAACCTCCATATTCGCCAGACATGGCTCCGTGTGACTTTTTCCTATTTCCAAAAATAAAGAGAACCTTAAAGGGCCGTCGTTTTACAAGCATAGATGACATTAAAAGTGCATCGCTGAAAAAGCTAAAGGCTATCCCAAAGATCGAGTTTGAGAAGTGTTTCGAGGATTGGAAGAAGCGCTGGCACAAGTGCATAATATATAATGGGGACTATTTTGAAAGCGACAACATTAATGTAGACGAATAAATAAATATTTTTTTCAAAAAACGAAAATTCCCGAAAATTATTTTCTGAACACACCTCGTATACAGTCAATAATTAATTATTATGAATTCGATTATATAAAAAAGTAAATTATAATTAAAGATTTTCTAATATTTACTAACCTTAAGACCAAGGTATTCTCCAGAAAAACAAAAGATAAATATTTCTATCATTATGGCAAATGATAGCAAATGCGGTACCCACTAGACCGACACCAATTCCGTTATGAACAGACTATTTCGTCAAAAGATCAATTCCATGAATTACTTATAATTATCGGATATTGCGTATTTTGTTCTACGATACTCACTATTATGATGAGAAGTCCTAAAAAGCAGATAACTATGGTATTCCAAAAAAATTGCAAAGACAAGAAGGAGAAAAACTGATCGAGATTCTCGAAAAAAGTAATGACTTTATGATGCCTTTCGATCAATTCCTATTGTCTACCCAGATGATCCGTAATATGGCGTTTTCTCGGAGATGTTTTTGAATTCTTAACATATGATATCGATTTGTCCGTTTATATGAAGTACTTAAAATATATTTAAGTATCTGCAAAGACTTCGATGTTTAAAAAAGAAATTGCTTTACAAAAAATACATCGATTAAATAGAAGAACTGAAAAAGAACAAGACGTAATATTATAATATTCTTGCATGTGTGTGTATTCTATAATAGATTATTAAATTATAAAAAAAAATCTCTGTCCAATGATCAGTGTACTTTCTTATTTCTTGATCTAGTTTTAGGAGAAGTCGGAATTTGTATGAAGACAAATTTCGCAAACAACTTTGAATTAAACAGGTAAAATTATATTATATTTCTTATATCGCTTCTTTCAGGTTATGAGCCAACTTGCTGCAGAATTTACACAAGACATACCAGAGTAACTTGCAGAATGTTTATAACAGTAGCCGAGTATACATGTAACATCGCATGCACAATCAAGACGACGACGAGCAACTCATAAATCGGCGATTGCTCAGTGTCAAAGGGAAGCAGTACTTTCATGGGTAACGGTCGTAAGGTATCATTACCACTTTCTGTCTGATATACAATTTCAAGCACAATATTGCCGATGGCATAGCACAATCCTGCCAATATGTAGAAAACGAATAAATTTTTCGAGCAAAAATGTGACATACTTGCTTTCGTCATCATTAAATGTAAATGTTGATCGATGTTTGCGCACTTTCGCCAATTAGTGTTGATAGTGGCCAGTATTTCGTGAATCACATTGTAATGTATCACCTTAATCGAATGAAGGTATTTTGTTCCGTTGGTGGTGTTATAATCTTTATGCGAAATTATACTGCGTTGTATTGATTAATGTTTAGATTGTACAATTATTATATTATTAAATTACGTTGCGCTTTAATAAAGATGGGGAGTACGAATAGTACATATTGAAGATGGACTCAGCTCCCCAATCCTCTAATGCTGAAAGTAATTGTAGAAACTCAAAATTACGTTGTCTGACGCGATATCTTACCGAAGGTTCGTCCAAATTCGTCATCAGCTTGACGATCCCCAAACTGTAATCTAGAGTTGTCAGTAAGCTGTCCACAAGATTTTGCAGCTCGTCGAGTTTGCAATGCGCGAATAAGTACTGATACTGAAAATATTGCACGACCAGCATGCTCAGCAAGAAAAGCAGTCGTCGAAAGGCGGTGCATGAATTGTCCGGCCACACTCCGAGAAATCGAAGGCCGATTTTCAACGAAGGGCTGATCGTGCTCGTGAATATCATTTGTGAACGATTTCAGGAATACGCGAGGAAACGGAAATTCTGGGCGCGAGCGGTACTCTCGTGTATGATATACTGAAAGAGCACCGACCGATTCTCTAATTGTACCCCCACTTGCTACCCCACTCTGGTGGCCACCGATCAATCGTTATTATCCGTTGTGTAGTATAACAATAAGTCGAGACGCTACTCATTATCGGCATGGACGTTTTATAATTCCATCGACTGCTCTGAATAATGCCTTCATCGAAAAAAAGTTATATGTGTGTTTCTTCGAGAGGTAGACAGTTTTTTTCAAGAATTTTCTTCCATGATAATATGATACCGTCTTCGCGTTTTTTTTTTGCACACCGCAGATTATTTAACGTACGGTAACTCAGTTGAGCGATTGTAATTCCGCATTAATTATTGCAACAAAACGGAACGGTATTATACGCGTGGTCATGAGTCTTGAAAGAAATAAACGAAGGGAAAACGTTGTATCTCCCTTGAACTGGAAGCAAATAGAGGATAATGGAGAGTAATTTTCGTAAATACTACGATGAAAGGCGCTCTCGGGAGAACATATTTGAAAGAATATCTGAAATAAAAAATCTGTATCGACTACTTAGAAGTTTTATCGTGGGGTGGATTATATAAAAAACGTTATCTAATTTATGTGAAAATACACAAGCTTCCTGGAGAAGATTCAGCAGCAAATACGTTAGATAGGATTTGAAAAGCTACTTTATTTTTTAGGTAAAAACATTTTAATGTACAATATAATAACAAAGCACGAAGGAGGTATTTCTGTATAGATTTAAATATGAGCTTTAATTTTGCAACATGCACAATTCCGACTAAACCTACGATCTTTATAAAATAATTTGTTATGCTATTATTATTAACTTCATTTTCATAACAGTTTCTACATTATCATTGCGTACTAATCGCGCCATTCCAGTGTTAATCCTGGCGTACTATAATTTCGAGTAACATTTATACATCGCAATCAAAACAGATACATATGACGCCGACGCTTTCATGAACTAAAATAATGTGAAATGTATTATTATTCTCAATAGGATGCTTATATGCAAACAATGCATTGTACAATAAGTGCTAAAATTAAATAAGAATAATACGAAATATTAGACAGTTGTAGATCAAGTAAGGTTATATAAACTTACACTCGCAAAGACTTCTAACGATAAATTCATTATTCCTCCCACTGTGATAAATTTTTTCTGAGATCTCATGGTTACGAATAATATATTTTTGCCCTGTTTAGACAACATGTTATACTATAAAGATTCGTACGCTGCATCAGTGAAAAGGGATAAAAAGAACGACCTTCGCTCTCTATATATCATGAAGACTATTTGCTGTACGAAAACTCGACTGAACGATCGCAATTACGCATTAGACATTCAAATTGATCGAGCTCGTATTGTAACCGTGGTTACGGGATCCTTGTAAGATATAAATAATATCTGGAGGGAATATTAAGAAGAAAAACTCTGAATCGACTAGAGACATAAGGAGAAGTCTAATTGCAATCACAGGCAGCGAAAAGCAGCAAAAAATCTACGTGAACTATATGGAAATGTTTCAACTTGCCGCTGAAGGTTTAACTGCAAATATATTGGACATGGTGTGAGACACATATATGTTACTTTTCCTGGGTAATAATAATTTAACATACAATATAACAATGAAACAATGGAGAGATATTTATTGTATAGTGTTAAATATAAGAATAGCTTCTATATAATCTGTGCAAATTCCCCTCTTGCACATTAAATCGGTATGAAGATTTAATCTACAATTATAACATAATATCATTGATAACAACTTCTAAATTACTCCATTCAGTGTTAACGAGTTAATGTTGTTTTTATTAATATGAATACATCGCATTCAAAACAGACACATATGACACCGAGGCTTTCATAATCTAAAATAAGATAAAACAATCAAATTTTGTGACAAGTGCTGAAATTAAGAAAAAAATAATCAAATAGTTATAGATCAAGAAAAATCCGCACGCTTACAATTGGGAAGGCTTCCAACGATAAATTCGTCATTCCACCCGTCGTGATAATCAGTTGTTTCTGAGATCTCATAATTACGAATAATATATCTTTGCCCTGTTTAGACGACATGTTGTACCATAAAGATTCGTATACTGCATCAGCGAGTGATTTGTTCTGGGGGCAACACAACAGACAGAAATTTAAGAAAAATTATATCTTCCTTTAATAAAAAAATTAGCTTTTGTAACCTATGAATATTCTAAAATGCTTATAATATAATGAAAAATATTAACATATATTGCGAAATTAGACATAATTATAAAAACTTCGACCGAAACTTCTCATGAAGGGAAATTCCTATCGAAAAAGCAAAGTAAAAGTGATGTCAATATATTTTAATAGATATTTATCTTCTTGAAATATTTATGTTGTAATCATTTTTGATCGGAAATCATTCCAAATAATCGAGCTAATATGATTAGAAATTAATTAATGGTCGAATTAGTTTGCATGAAAACATATTAACACAAAGATATTTTTTAATATTCACTAACCTTAAGACTAAGATATTCCCCAGCACTGCAAATGATCAAGATTTCCACCATTATCCCAACGTAACCAAGTGCGGATTTTATCAGGCTGACACCAGATTCATTATGAATTGACTGCAATATTAAACGGTTTTCAATAATTATTTTCAAAAATGTGGATTTAAGGCTTAAAAAGCATATACGAATCGAACATACTGTGTTTCAGAGCTTTAACGCGCATAAATCTCTTTCTTACTGGGTTCTAGGGTTTTCGGGTTATAGCATTTTGAGTGTATGGGGTTAAGGGGTTATGGGTTTAAGGAATTAAGGAATGAAGGGATTAAGATGTTAAGGGGTTTTGGAGTTATTGGGATTAAGTGATCAATGGATAGAGGATTTATTGGGATTTCGAGACTTTTTTTTGAGGTTATGAAAAATCCTGACGTGATGGGGTTAAATGAACCCCGAATTTGGATTCAGCGACCCCGAAAACATATGATAGACATAGTCAGATCCCAGGGGTAATTTTGTTAATTTTTTTGTGGAACTGTGTTATTCAATTATAAAAATCTTCAGCAAGACCAGTGACATGTAAATATTCACACATTCAGGTCAAGCTTTCACCGACGCCAGAGAATTTGTATATACAGAAAAAAAAAAATTCTATATTCAAGTAAATAATTACTCCAATATTCTTTAATAAATTTTTATTTGGATTAAGAAAATATTACTTGAATGCATATTTTTGTAAAATAAGAGGCTAAAGAAATTTATATAATCCAAGAAAAAATTTGCTAAGGAGTATTGGAGTAATTATTTACTTAAATATCGCATTTGTTTCTTTCTGTGTGGAAGCAAGTTTTGCAAATTATATTATATCACAACTGAAGTTATATCATTTCTCTTGCGTCGATACTTTCGGATTGTGAATCGAACGGACAAGAGAATTTTTAAGATGTACCAGAGAAAAGATTAGAGCGTTCACAGTAGAAGCCGTGTATATGTTTAACATGGCATGCAGAAACAAGGCGACGACGAGTAGTTCGTAAATCGGTGATTGCTCGACCTCAGAAGGAAACAGTAACTTCATGGGAAACGGTCGTAATGTATCATTATCGCCCTCAGTCTGTTGTACGATACCAAGCGTGTAAGTGCCCATGAGGTAAAGCTCCCCGGCGAACACGTAGAAACTTATGAAAGCTTTCGTGCAAAAATGCGAGAGGCTAGCTTTCGTCTTCATTACGTGCAAATGCTGATCGATGTTCGTGCACTCGCGCCAATCAGAGTCCATGATAGCTAGTAGTTCGTGAACAACGCTACAATGTGTCCGTTTTAATTGGATAAAAATACTTCGTATCGTGGTGTTATTAACTCTAGGCGAAATTATATACCACATTGTCGATTAGTATTTAGACGGTGTAATTATTAAGTCACGTTCGCGATGTAATTATTAAGTTACGTTCCGGTTTAATAAAGATCTACGGATCTACGGATCTACGGATCTACGAAAGGTATACGGAAAAAAAATTATGGTTGAATCAACTTGAAGATGAACAAATCAAACGCGTTTTTATTGGAGAAAAGAATTTCTGGTTCTTATAAAACGTGAAAGGTTCTTATTCTGGTTTCTACTAAATTCGGTTCGTACAAGCAGAAATTCTATTTCCTTTAACCGAAATGTGTTTGGTTCATTCTTTAGCTCGGCTTCACAAGTCGATGATGATGATTTGAAAACTCTAGTAATTATCAAAACGAATGATCTGAAAAATCAACCATCGATTCGATATCGATGGTTGATTTTTCAGATCATTCGTTTTGATAATTACTAGAGTTTTCAAAGATGCAAAGGATAATCGGCGCTATATTAGCGACAGATCGGCATGATATTTTGTTAATAACATGTCAATGTAAAGTATCGATATCTAGTTATCTGTGTAACATGTAGAAGATATTATATAAGTATCAATCAATTATTGACGATCTGATCGGTATTCAAATCGAATCATTATATCCATACGAGGTCTGTTCAAAAAGTAACGCTAATTTTGAATTTCCGCGGGTTACGTATATTCGATTTTCGATTTTTTTGTGGCGTTATGTTGGTACTCATGTCCCTCACTTATGCCGACAAGTTCGGCCATTTTGAATATTGTTTATCTTTGACAGCTGTTTTGCTTGGACGTGTTTTGGCTCGTCTTCGATTTTTGCCTATTCCAAAAAATGGATCAAAGAATCTGTATCAAATTTTGTGTGAAAAACAAAATTAAGTGCGCGGACGCATTCCGAATGTTGACTGTGGCATATGGTGAAGCTACCTTGGACCGAAGCAACGTTTATCGGTGGTACAAAATGTTCTCAGAGGGCCGAGAAGATGTGAACGACGAAGAGCGTGCCGGACGCCCGAGCACATCAACAACAGACGAAAACATTGATGAAGTGAAGAAAATAGTATTGGCCAATCGTCGAATCACCGTTAGAGAAGTTGCTGAGGACCTAAACATATCGATTGGCTCGTGCCATTCGATTTTTACTAATGATTTGGGCATGAGACGGGTCGCCGCGAAATTCGTACCAACGCCCCTGCTCACACATCGTTGCTTGTACGCGAATTTTTGGCCAAAAACAACACACTAATGATGCCGCAGCCACCGTATTCCCCAGACCTGGCCCCATGTGATTTTTTCTTGTTCCTGAAACTGAAGAGGCACATGAAAGGACGACGCTACGCTACGATTGAGGAGATAAAGACGGCATCGAAGGAGGAGCTGAACAAGATCACAAAAATGATTTTTTGAAGTGCTTCGAGGATTGGAAAAACGTTGGCACAAGTGTATAATATCTGATATGGATTACTTTGAAGGAGACAAAATAGATATTCATGAATAAATAAATAATTTTTGAAAAAACCCAAAATTCGCGATACTTTTTGAACAGACCTCGTATATCAACTTGATGTGAATGTGATATAAACTAAATAACGATTGATTAACTGAAGATCGTCAACATTTATATAATATCTTCTAGATATCTAGTTGAAGTCTATGAAACCGAATATTGATTTCCACATGATTTCGACTAGACTTCGACATAACTTCAATTGGATTTTTTATCCACATGTGAAACCGGGTGTCCCGCTAACTAAACTCTCGTTAGTCTCATTTCTCGGATTCGCGGAAGCAAATTGGAAGTACTGAAAATCACGTTGTCCAACACAATGCCTTACCGACTATTCCTCGAAAGATAGATCAGCTTCATTATTGTCACACAATAATATAAAGCTATCGGCACGCTGTCCATAAGGTTATCCATGTCATCGAACTTGCAATGCGCGAAAACATAGAGATATTGAAAGTATTGCATGATGAATATGCTCGATATAGCAGCCGGCGAATAACGACATGTGGCATTCACCGCCACACGCCCAGAAATAGAAGGCCACTTTTCAGCGACGGACTGATAGTGCTCGTGATAATCATCTGTTAACGATCCCGAGGAAATGCAAGGACACCAAAGTCACAGCACGCATGGTACTCTCATGCACGATAAACTGCGAGAGCATCGTCCAATCCCTCGAGCGCATTCCCACGTGCTTGCGTCCATTCTTCAGTGACCAGGGATCGATTGTTATTATACGTTGCGTAATATCATAGTAAGTAGGGAGACAACTCATTATCCGCTTTTCCAATTCCGCCAGCGCTTTGAATAATACCTTCCGACCGAGAATTAATGAAAGAAAACGTTACACATACGTCTCTTCGAGCGAGCATCGGTTTTATTTTCTGCTTATTTTGCAAATTTCTCTCCGTGGCAACGCGATGCTACAGATGAAAAGCGAGTGATTCCCGTGTATAAAAGACCATTTAACGTATAACGACTCGGTTGAACGATCGTAATATAGCATTAGTTATTCTAACGGAACAGAACTAAATTACATGCGTGGCCATGAATCATGAGGGAAATAAACGGGGAAGGAATATTGTGTTCCATCCTGTCTAAGGAGGAATAGCAAATAATACGAGTAATTTTTATAAATGTTACAGAGAACAGTGTTCTCCGGGATGTACATGTGGCAAAAGTCTCAAAAGTAAAAATTTGTAATCAATTTGAATCGTCGTGGAAATTTACATACACACGTAAACGAAAATGACGTGAAAACTGTACATGAATTTTCAGAGAAAATATTTTATAGTAAACAGATTAGTCAGTAATCTGAAGTTATTTGCTTTTCCCCAGCAAGTATATTTTAATCTCCGCAATAGTGATGATTGAAGTGATCGCGCAGACCGCAGGAGGTAAATATTTCTTCGAACTCATATGTAAAATATAATTTGGAGTATCTGAAAATCGTGAATATTGAAAACTAAGTTCAATAAAATCAATAGAAACATTTTACTTAAAATTAATAACTTGATATCGAATTACAGTTTTTTAATTTTCAAATCATCTTTCTCTTTGCACTAATTACATTATGATTTTAACCGCAACGTTGCCCACCACCGATAATGACATTACAATTATACAAATTTTACCAATTAATCTTTATTTATAAATGATTTTACATATGTTAAAAGTGTAGAGCTATTTTTTCGCAAACGAAAATAATGGAAAGACATTGTTGTAAATTATGGAAAGACATTGTTGTAAATTAGGTCGAGCTGATCAAACTTGCGAGTGGAGGCAAATACGTTGTACACGATGTGAGACGTTATTGTTTTTTGCATAACATTTCATTATACAGTATAGCAACAATACTACAAAAAAGAATTTATTATGTTGTATCAGATATAACAATAGATTATGTAATGGGAAAATCTACTATTACATCTACAACCTAATAAAGATTTAGTCTATGGTTATATTGCAATTTCATTATTGATAACAGTAATGATAACAGTTTCTAAGCTATATCCCATATTAATTGAAGCATTTAGGGTTCACACTAGCATCGTAGAATTTATAATTATATTAATACATTGCATACAAAACAGACACATATGACGCCGACGCTTTGATGATCTAAAATAACATGAAACAAATTATTGTTCTTAAAGAGGTACATATATATTACATGCAAATGACATATTTTGTAATAAGCGCTGAAATTATTTAATAATAAGGTAAAATTGTAGATGAAAGAAAGTCAGTGCAGGCTTACACTCGCAAAGGCTTCTAACGATAAATTCATCATTCCTCCCGCTGTGATAATAAGTTCTTTCTGAGATCTCATGGTTACGAATAATATATTTTTAGCATGATTACATGACATATTATACCACAGTGAATCGTAAGCTGCATCGGCGAGCGATATACTCTGGGAGTAATGCAACAAATAGAAATTGGGTTAAATAACATCTTCCTTTGTTGGAAAAATTATAAACATGATCTATAAGTCTACGAATATCATAAAATACTTATAATACAATGCAAAGTGTATGTATATATATATCACGGATCTTCTTTTGCAAGAGAATTAATGCATCTAGAACACATAGAATATGTACCAAAAAAAAAAAAATAACTATATCTTGAAACAGTGCTCAGAATTAGTTTCACTTTTGATGCGATTTTCCGGAGTTACGCCTACTTACTTCCCCTTATCGCCCTAATAAGCCGATTCTCCAACTTTTAACGACAGTATCATTGTCATTATGGTATCGTTGCGCAGGAATAACACATGACGGAAAAGGTGCACAACGACCATAACAATAACAACATTGTCGTTGAAAGTTGAGGCTGCAAAGAAAAGCAAATAGGTATAGCTCTCGAAAATCGCCTCGAAAGTGAAACTAATTCCGAGCAATACTAAAATATAAACGTTATGTGCGCATGATGTTTCTTCTCAATCAAAAATTGTTTCAAATAATTCAGCTATTATGTTTAATAATTAATAATGAGATGGTTATAGATAATAAAGATAGAGCAGATAATAGAGAGAATAAATTTAATAACTAATTCGCGTTTAAAAATTACTTACAAATTATTTTCAAACATTCACTGACCTTAAGACTAAGGTATTCTCCCACAAAACAAATGATAAAAATTTCTATTAGTATAGCGCCATAACCAAATATGGTTTTTACCAAGCCGACACCAGATTGATCAACCGACTGTTTCATTAAACGACCAAGGAATCGAATGTATTACAGTATCGATCATCGTGCATTCATATACGCATTGCAATACTTACTGTTATAATGAGAAGGCCTAAGACGCAAATAACCATGGTGTTCAAAAGTATTTGCGTGAAAACTATGAAAGAGAATAACTTATCGATATTCTCGGCAAATGAAATAACTTTATTGTGCCTTTTTACCAGTATTCCTAATGTATGTCCAGAAGATCCGTAATAGGGCATTTCCTCAGAGATAGTTATCAACTCTTCGCGTATGATATCGATTTGTCCGCTTGCATGAAGTATCTGAAATATACTTAAGTATCCGCAAATATTTTAAGTATTTTGTTTAAAGAAGAAATTGTTTTATCAAGGATATCTCTCAACTGAAAAGGAAGGACAAGCAGAGAATAATATTCTCCCGTATATGTGTATGTGTGTTTGTAAGATATATAATTCATTATTTCATTATAAAAATTTTGCGACCGGAGATCAATAAACTTTTTTTATTTTTTTACTTCAAGTTTTAGACAGCGTCAGAGCTTGCGTAAAAGCAAATTTCGCAAACTACGTTTGTTCGCAAATAAAGCTACATATACTTTTCCAGCGTCAATAATTTTGGTCAGTCTGTCGACTCGTCGCAGAATTTAGACGAGACGTACCAGAGTAAGAAGCAGTACGTTCACAAAAGAAACCGTGTACACGTTTAATATTGACTGTGTAAACAAGAAGACAACTAGCAGCTCATAGATCGGCGAATGATCAACCTCAAAGGGAAGCAATATTTTGACGGGTAATGGTCGTGAGGTGTCATTATCGCCTCCCGCCTGATGCACAATTGCGATCGCGGTATCGGCCATGAAGTAGAGAGCACCGGCAAATGTGTTGAAACCGAACAAAGCGTTCGAGCAAAAATGCGAGACGCCAGCTTTCGTCGCCATCAAGTGCAAATGTTGTTCAATACTCGCGCACTCGCGCCAATCAGTGTCCATAGCGTCCAGTAATTCGCGAACCACGCTGCAATGTGTCGCTTTAATCGGACAAATATACTTCGTGCGGTGGCGTTAATCACTTCAATGCGAAATTATATGCGTCGTCGACTAACATTTATATCGTGCGATTATTAAGTCACGTTACATTTTAGCAAAGGTCAGTGTGAACAAATATTAAAGGACTTCGCTCACTCTTACTCCTCATCGCGGAAACTGAACGGAAAAACATAAAATCGCTTTGCCGACGCGGAATCTTACCGACGATTCTTCCAAAGTGTCATCAGCTTGACGATCGTCAAGCTGTTATTTATAGTCGCTGGCAAACTGTCCACTAAATTCTGTAGTTCACCGGTTGTACAATGCGCATATGTATATAGATACTGAAAGCACTGTATGATCAATAAGCTCAACAAGTAAACCAGCCCGTTAAGAACGGTGTATGATACGTCGCACCACACACCGAGAAATCGAAGACCGATTTGCAACGACGGACTGACGGTGCTTGTGAACACCATCTGTCAACGATGCCTAGAATGTGTGAGGAAACTGAACTCAGACTGTATACAGTTCTCTCATATATGATACCTAGATAAGGCACTGTCCAATCCCCCGAGTTCATCCCTACGTGCTACGTCCCCACTCCGGTGACCATCGATATTATGCATTGAATAGGATAACGGTAATAGACGCAGTTTATCGTCTACTTGAATATCCTGTAATTTCGTTGACGCTCTGAATAATTCCTCCTTCGCCCGCATAAAACAATATTACGTGTATGTCTCTTCGAGCGGTGATCAATTTTCCTTTTGCAAATTTTTCTCCATGTCGTCGCGATACTATTGTTAAAAAACAAGTGTTCTTCGCTTTTTCTACGCGCATAGAAGACTATTATCGTGCTGGGTCGCAGGTGAACGATCTTAATTCTGCATTAGTTATTCCAGCAGAACGGAACTGAATTGCATGCGTGGCCATGAATCTTGGAAGAAATAAATGAGGGGAGAACATTGTGTCTATCTTGGGGCGAATATCGAATAATACCGGGTAATTTTCATAAATGCTACGGTGTACTGCTCTCTGCGACGGGGTGCATTTGTGATATAAGTATCAAAGGCAACAATTTTTAATCGATTAATTTTGTCATTGAAACTTAGTTACGGGCACAATGAAACAAAGATGCCGTGGAAACTATACATATGGATAATTTGCAGGGAAAATTTTATAGCAAATAAGTTGGACAATAAGTGGTCTGAGGCATCACACATGCTTTTTCCAAGCAAAAATGTTTTAACCCTTGCAATACTAAAAACAATCAACGAAAAGACGCTGCATAAACTAGATGAAGATGATCAAATTTGCCAGTGAAGGCAAATATGCTATTTGGCAAATATACTATATACGCTATCGCTTTTTAACTAACAACATTTCAATGTACAATGCAGTAACAAAACGACAAAAAATAATTTATTAATTTATCGTGTTAAATATGAAGATTGAATATGTAATCAGTAAGTCCACGATTACATCTGTAATCTATATAAAGATTTAGTCTACGGTTATCATGTAATTTCATTGGTAACAGTTTCTAAATTGTTACCCCATACTAATTACGGTATTTAGGGTTCACGTTACGTTAAAGTATATAATGATATCAATACATTGCATACAAAACAGACACATATGACGCCGACGCTTTCATGATCTAAAATAAGATGAAACAAGTTATTGCTCTTAAAGAGGTGATATATATGTATATATGTAACTGATATAGTTTGCAACGAGCGCTGGAATTAGTTGACAATAGTACAAAATGTCGGATAATTATAGATGAAGAAAAATCGGCAGGCTTACACTCGCGAAGGCTTCCAACGATAAAGTCGTCATTCCACCCGCCGTGATAGTTAGTTCTCTTTGAGATCTCATGATTACGAATAACATATTTTTAGCGTGATTAGACGACATGTTGTACCATAGTGAATCGTACGCTGCATCGGCCAGTGATATACTCTGAGAGCAATGCAACAAACAGAATTTGAAGTAAAATGACGTCTGTCTTTATTGGAAAATTTATAAACAAGTCCATATATTGGGAGTACAAATTAGTTCGGTCCGTTTTCAAAAGATGGCTCTGGCTGTTATGAATGTTTCATAGTGACAGCTAATTTCGGTAGTTTCAGAGAGGTTAGACATCTGTCAATAATATTCAGTTTATATCGCTTTGAGTTTCATACAAAACCCCTGTTTTTTACTGTATTGAATATGTCAAATTTTGTGTTAACTAAGCAGCATTTGCAGGAGGTTTTAATTTTCTGCTTTAATTGGAAGAAAAGTGCAGCTGAAGCGTATCGAATGCTTGTAGAAGTTTATGGTGACAATGCTCCAACTGATAAATCATATAGGGAATGGTTTCGACGTTTCAAGAATGATGATTTCAGCGTTGAAGACAAGCCTCGCTCATGCTGTGTATCTGGTGGGACCAAAAGGGTGTTATATACTATGAGCTGCTACAACCTGGCGAATCCATTACAGGCCATCGGTATAGGATAAAATTGATTCGTTTGAGTCGTGCATTACGAGAAAAACGGCCGGTATATGAGCAAAGACATGACAAAGTTATTCTTCTGCATGCTAACGCTCGGCCTCATATTGCAAAAGTCGTAAAAAATTATTTGGAAACGCTCAAGTGGGATATTTTACCGCACCCGCCGTATTCGCCGGACATTGCTCCTTCTGATTACTGGTTGTTCTAACGGATGCAGCACGATTTGGGAGGTCACCGGTTTACTTCTTTCGGAGAAATCGAAAATTGGCTCTTAACTTGGATCGTCTCAAAAGACGAGACATTTTTTCGAGATCGAATTCGAAAATTGTCTGAGAGGTGGAAAAAAGTAGTAGCCACTGATGGATAATACTTTGATTAATCTGTTCATTCATTTTGTTCTGAAATAAATGCATTTTTGACCATATAAAAACGGACCGAACTAATTTGTACTCCCAATAGTATCATTAAATGCTTAATACTACGCTGAAAATAAAAAATATATATATATATATATATATACATATGTTCAGGGTGTCCAAAAACAATAATGCCAACTCTTGTATTTTATGATTTTCGCAATAATTATTGAATAATTATTAAATAATTATTTGATTTTAACGTGCTCGACTACTTTGTTTAAGGCTATGTTAAAACTTCAGTCGAGCATAGACATGATGGTGCCAAAGATGAGGTACACTAAGCAATTTCAGCGGCCTTTAACACAATTATGCCGAACATGGTGCACCATGGGACACAACAGATAACTTAAAGAGCCGAACTCTTACAAATACGAGGAAGTCACTTCGAATAGTTACATTAAATAATGTAAAGAAACTATTAAACCATTATTACAAATATCATAAAACGATACAAGACTCTTTTATTCATCTCAATCCGTTCTATGCTTTCACGAGCATTTTCATTACTGTTCTGGGACACATTGTATATTATTCTTGCATCAGAATTATAGTACATCTAGAATAGAACATGCAAATAAAAAAATCTACCATTTGTTTTAAGATAACTGTGCCTTAAAATATGTACATTGTATATGTTTCCTTATATGTTATGTAATCTTTTTTTAAATAATTGTGCTATTATGTTCAATAAAAAACTATAATAGATGTACATAACAAAGATAATATATATATATATATAATACATATAATACATATAATACACATAATATAGAAATAATTAGTTTAACATTTAATTTGAATGAAAATATCACTTACAAATGATTTTAAATATCTACTAACCTTAATGCTAAGATACTCTCCTACAAAGCAAATGATAAACATTTCAATTGTTACAGCGCCATAAGCAAATGCGGTTTTTATCACGCCGACACCAGATTCGTCGACAGACTGTTTCATTAAACAATTAAGAAAGTAAATGTGTAACGGTATCATTTACCGCGCACTCTTATACGTTTTACGGTACCTACTGCCATAATGAAAAGTCCCAAGGCACAAATAACTATGGTATTCAAAAGCACTTGCATCAAAGCTATGAAGGAGAATAGCTTATCGACATTCTCGGAAAATGAAATGACTTTATTATGCCTCTCGACCAGTATTCCTAATGCATGTCCAGAAGAGCCATATGAAGAAATTTCTTCCGAGATAATTTTCAAGTCTTCACATATGATATCAATTTGTCCGCTTGCATGAAGTATCTGAAATACATTTAAGTATCTGCAAAGACTTTAAGTATTTTGTTTAAAGAAAAAAATTACATTATCACATCCCGATAAAAAAAAAAGAACAAAAACAGAGCAAGATGTAATATCCTCCCATGATATATAATTAATTATAAAAATTTCGGGACCAGTGATCAATAAACTTGCTTGTATTATTTTTTATCAAGTTTTAAGCGACGACACGGTTTTCGTAAAAACAAGTTTTGCAAACTTATCGTTTAGTTATCATTGCCTTATAAGTCGACGCGTCGCAGAATCTAGACGAAACGTACCAGAGTAAAAAGCAGAGTGTTCACAATAGTAACCGAGTACACGTTTAACATCGCATGCATAAACAAGACAATGACGAGCAGTTCATAGATCGGCGAATGCTCAGCCTCAAAGGGAAGCAGTATCTTGATGGGAAACGGTCGTGAAGTATCATTATCACCCCCTGCCTGATGCGCAATTGCGATCGCGGTGTCGGCCATGACGTAGATCGCTCCGGCGAATGTGTTGAAACCGAACAAAGCGTTCGAGCAAAAATGTGAAATGCCAGCTTTCGTTGTCATCATGTGCAAATGTTGATCGACGTTCACGCACTCGCGCCAATCAGTGTCCATAGCGGCCAGTAATTTTCGAACCACGCTGCAATGTGTCGCTTTAATCGAATAAACATATTTCGTGCGGTGGCATTATCACTTCAATGGCCAAATTATACGCCATCATGTTGACTAATATTTAGATCGGCGAAATTATTAAGTCACGTTGTGCTTCGACGAAGATCAGGGGGAACGGATGTTACATATCGAGGGACTCAGCTCGGTCTCATCCATCGAATGCGGAAACTGATCGGAGGAACTTCAAATCGCGCTGTATGACACGAAATCTTACCGACGCTCCTTCCAAAGTGTTATCACCTTAATGGTAGTCAAACTATAATAGAAAGCCGCCGGTAAACTGTCTACAAGATTCTGCAGCTCCCCCGGCTTGCAATGCGCGAACAGATACACGTACTGAAAGTACAGCACGGTCAGCGCAATCGACAAGTAAATCATACGATTAACGACGGCGTATGGCACGTCCGGCAAGGCGCCCAAAAATCGAAGACCGAATTTCACAGACGGACTAATCGTGCTTGTGAGTACCATCTGTTCGCGATCTGTCCCGAGAACACGCGAAAGTCGCAGTATGTCCGGTACCCTCGTTAGCGATCAACTGAGAGAGTGCTGACCGATCCTGCAAGTGCATCCCCACATGCGGCGGTCCCCACTTCAGTGATCACCGATCAATCATTATTATGCGTTACGCGGTGTAACAGTAAGTCGAGACACAACTCATTATTTGTATGTTAGTCTCGTAATGACATTGGTGCGCTAAATAATACGTTACGATCGCGCACGGAAAGAAAAAACTTACGTCTCATGAAGTATTTGCGATCTTTTCCTTTTCTTTTCTCGAGAATTCTCCTCTGTTACAATGCTATACCATCGATTAAACGCAAGCGATTTTCGCGTTTTTTGCTTGTACGGCAGACCATTTATCGTACGATGGCTGCATTAGTTATTCCGACAGAACGGAACTAAACTATTCGTGTTGTTACGAGGTTTACAAGAGATAAACAAAGGAGAAACATTGTGTCTCCGCTAGGAGCGAATATCGAGTAATGACGAGTAATTTTCATAAATGCTATGGACAACAGCGTTGTCCTGGATGCACATGTGACGAGAGTCTCAAAAGCAAAAAAATTTTAATCGATCAGGCTCTTCGTGGAATCTTTACTACAGTCGCAGGCAATAAATACGCCGTGGAAAACAGTACGTGTTCGGAGTTTCCAGAAAAGATTTCGCAGAAAATACTATAGACAGTGGTCTGCAGCCACATGTCTTTTCTAAGTAAAAATGTTTTAACTTGAATGTACACGTTAGTAACTAGTGATTATTGTAAAAAAGAGAGTGATCTTCGCGTTTCGTGCACAGATGATTATTTAATGTGCGGTGACTCGGGGGTGAACGGCCTTAATTCCGCATTAATTATTCTAACAGAATGGAACTAAATTACGTGAGTGGTCAGAAGTCCTAAAAAAATTATGTGAAGGATGAACATCGCATTTCCTCTGGATTAGAGGTGAATATCCAGTAATGACAAGTAATTTTCATAAATAATACGAACAGCATATGCTGGGATGCAAATGTGGCGAGAGTCTCAGAAGGAAAAAAATTTTAATCGATTTGATTCGCTGCTGCAGCTTTGTTACAGGTGCAAGTAAACGAAGATGCCGTAAAAGCTGTACATATATGTAGAATTTTCGGAAAGAAGTTTTCATAGTAAATACTTTAAACAGTGATCTATAACTATATATATCTTTCAAATAAGAATATTTTAATATATATAATATCAAAAAATAATCTGAATAGGTTAAATGCAGATTGAAACTAGTTGAAAGTACAAGCAGCGAAAATTCGCTGTTTAGACACTTGGCAATGCTCAAACTTTCAATGAAGGTCTAACGGTAAATTTGTTGGACGTGATGTGAGACTATGAATTCATGTTATTTTCTCTAGGTAAAAGTATTTAAATAGGCAACATATAACAACGAAGCAACAATATGATATTATTGCATCGTATCAAATATAAACTTAGATTCTGCAAGCAGCAAATTCAGTTCACAATCATCATGTAAATTCATTCATAACAGTTCCTAAATTGTCATCCTATATTAATTACGCAATTTAATCTTAATGCACGCAAGCGCGCATTGCCATCCTATAGATATGTATATCAATATATTGCATTCAAGACAGACATATATGTTGCAGACGCTTTCATGATCTAAAACAAAAAACAAATTATTACTTGTAAAAAGAAGTGTACATAAATATATGTAAATATATATGTATAACATGTAATTATATACAAGGTGCCTGTTGCTAAATGTCTTATCTGCCATATACTTATAATTTAGGTCGATATGAACAAAAAGTCGTGCACCTATTTCGCAAACAACCATGTATATTTTTAAGTTAAAGAATTAAATAATTAAAGAAGACAGAGAAAAATAATTATATCCTCCGCCGCTGGCCGCACGTCGCATTTCTTCCGTATTATTACTTTCTTCCACATTCTATAATTAATAACTCAAAAATTTAAGTGGTTCCTTGCAAAATGGTATAGAAGTTTTTTATTCACATTAACTTAGATTACAAGACGGATGAGACATTTAGTGACAGACATTCCGTACAATAAGCGTTGATGATTAGAAAAGGTACAAAGAATCAAATAGTCATCGAGAAAATCCTCGAAAAAAGTCATTGAAAAAAATACATCGAAAAAAAAATCTGCAGACTTACACTCGTGAAGGCTTCTAACGTTAAGTTCGTAATTCCTCCCACTGTGATCGTCTGTTGTTTCTGAGATCTCATAATAATAAATAATATATTCCTACCGTGACTGGACGACATGTTATACCATAAAGAATCATATGCTGCATCACCGAGTGATTTACACTGGAAGTAAGGCGACAAATAAAAATTCAATTAAACGGCAATTTCATTTAATAAAAAAATTACAAAGTGTTTACAACCTATAAGTTAAAACACACAAGTCAAGAAAGAACGTTCATAAACAAAAAAAACAACTTAAAAATAACGTCAATATATTTTAAGAGAGAGAGAGAGAGATATATATATATATATATATATATATATATATATATATATATATCTTAAAACACGCATTTTATAATCGTTTTAGAACGGAAATAATATCAAGTTCTTAACTGTAATTAAAAATAGTCTGTCAAATTAGGATTCGTAAGAAAATGATTTATACTTATTAAATTTTAATATTTACTAACCTTAAGGCATAAGTATTCTCCGACAAAACAAAATATAAAAATTTCCATCGTTATGCCCATGTAACCACATATGGTTTTTAAAAGGCTGGCGTCACTTCCAATGTGAGTCTGTTTCATTAAACGATCGGGAAAGCTGAATAAGCTAAGATATCGATCAACGTGCGTTCGTATGTACACTACGATACTCACTGTTATTAGCACGAGTCCCAAGAAGCAGATAACCAAAGTATTACAAAAAACTTGCAATAAAGCTATGAAGGAGAAAACTTTATCGAGATTCTCGGAAAATAATATTACTTTATTATGCTTCTCGACCAGCATTTTTGTTCTATAAGCAACTGACTCATAAGAAGGCATTTTGTTAGAGATACTTTTCAACTGCAGACAAATGACATCGATTTGCCCGCATACATGAAATACCT
The DNA here is from genome assembly GCF_001313825.1 of Dinoponera quadriceps. NCBI lineage: Eukaryota > Metazoa > Arthropoda > Insecta > Hymenoptera > Formicidae > Dinoponera > Dinoponera quadriceps. Next base: position 29,003 of record NW_014556696.1, read on the forward strand.
AAAATATACTTAAATATCTGCAAAAATTTTAAGTATTATGTTTAAAGAAGACAACGCTTCTTGGCGAATGTTTCGTTTAAAATGAAGAAGTAGAAAGAAAGCGAAATGTCCTCCACACATATAGATAATAGAAATTATTGAATTAAATGATTTCTGATCGGTCACAAGTAAATTCTTACCTACATAAAATTATAGACTCATTAAGCAAAAGCGATTTTTGTAAGTAATATCAAATTGTAAGAAAAGCTACATTATAGTTCTCGCATCTGTATTTTGGGATTATAAGCCGACTCGTCACAGAATTTGGCAAAACATACCAGAGTAAGGATAAATGAGGACAGAAGGTTCACCGTATATACCATCATCATCGAATGTAGAAACAAGATAACAACAAGTAGCTCATAGATCGGCGACTGATTAGCTTCAAAGGGTAACACTACACTCACGGGGAACGGTCGTGAAGTACCATTGCCGGTTTCCACCAGATCAAAAAAAGCATTCAAGTTATTGCCGCCAAAGTATAATCCACCGGCGAACGTGTTGAAACCCAACAAAGCGTTCGTGCAAAAACTCGAGAGGCTAGCTCTCACTCTCATTAAGTGCAAATGCTCATTGACGTTAACGCACTCCCGCCAATCAGTATCCATAGCGGCCAGTATCTCGCGAACCACGCTGCAATGTGTCGCTTTAATTGGATAGAGATACTTCCTGCGGTGGCGTAGTCACCTTTACGCGAAATTATACATCGTCGCATCAATTAACATCTGGACGTTGTGATTATTAAGTCACGTTTGTTTTAACGAAGATCAAGAGGAATGAATAGTACACATTGAGGAACTCCGAGTCGATCTCATTTCTCAAGGGACGTAAAACGAATCGGAGAGACTCAAAACCGCGTTAACTGTCGCGAAATCTTACCGATGATATTTCCAAAGTGTTATCATCTTCATGGTGGTCAAAGTATAATATAAAGTGGCCGGTAAACTGTCTACGAGATACTGCAACTCGCTCAACTTAAAGTGCGTGAATATGTACACATATTGAAAGTATTGCACGATCAGTATACTCCATATATGAATCAGCCGACGAACGGTGGCGAATGGAACTTCCGGCCACACACCAAGGATTTGAAGGCCGAGCTTCAACAACGGATTGATCGTGCTCATGGCCACCATCTGACAACGATGAGATATGCCGAGAGTAAACTAGGAAGCGAAAGTGCACGCACGGTACCCTGGTGTACAATAAACTATGAGAGCATCGTCCAACCCCTCAAGCGCATCCCCACGTGCCTGCGGCCCCTCTTCGGTGACCAACGATCAATTGTTATTATACGTTGCGTAGTATCATAGCAATTAGGGAGACAACTCATTATTCGCTTTTCCAATGCCGCCGACGCTTTGAATAATACCTTCCGACAGAATATTGATCTAAGAAAACGTTACACATACGTTTCTTTCGAGCGAGCATCGGTTATATTTTCTGCTTTTTTTGCGAATTTCTCTCCATGACAAAGTGATGCTACCAATGAAAAGCGAGTGATACTCGTATTTTTGCATAAAGAACATTTAACGTACAATGACTCGGTTGAACAATCGTAATATAGTATTAGTTATTCTAACGAAACGGAACTAAGTTACATGGATGGCTATGAATCATGAAGGAAATAAACGGGGCAGGAATAATGGGTCTCCCCCTGTCCAAAGAGGAATAGCAAATAATGCGAGTAATTTATAAAAATGTTACGGAGAACAGTGTTCTCCGGGATGAACATGAGGTAAATTTCTTAAAAGTGAAGAAATTGTAATCAACTTGAATCGTCGTAAAAATTTGCTAACATGTACACGTAAACGAAAATGATAATGCTCCAACTGATAAATCATATAGGGAATGGTTTCGACGTTTCAAGAATGATGATTTCAGCGTTGAAGACAAGCCTCGCTCATGCTGTGTATCTGGTGAGACCAAAAGGGTGTTATATACTATGAGCTGCTACAACCTGGCGAATCCATTACAGGCCATCGGTATAGGATAAAATTGATTCGTTTGAGTCGTGCATTACGAGAAAAACGGCCGGTATATGAGCAAAGACATGACAAAGTTATTCTTCTGCATGCTAACGCTCGGCCTCATATTGCAAAAGTCGTAAAAAATTATTTGGAAACGCTCAAGTGGGATATTTTACCGCACCCGCCGTATTCGCCGGACATTGCTCCTTCTGATTACTGGTTGTTCTAACGGATGCAGCACGATTTGGGAGGTCACCGGTTTACTTCTTTCGGAGAAATCGAAAATTGGCTCTTAACTTGGATCGTCTCAAAAGACGAGACATTTTTTCGAGATCGAATTCGAAAATTGTCTGAGAGGTGGAAAAAAGTAGTAGCCACTGATGGATAATACTTTGATTAATCTGTTCATTCATTTTGTTCTGAAATAAATGCATTTTTGACCATATAAAAACGGACCGAACTAATTTGTACTCCCAATAGTATCATTAAATGCTTAATACTACGCTGAAAATAAAAAATATATATATATATATATATATACATATGTTCAGGGTGTCCAAAAACAATAATGCCAACTCTTGTATTTTATGATTTTCGCAATAATTATTGAATAATTATTAAATAATTATTTGATTTTAACGTGCTCGACTACTTTGTTTAAGGCTATGTTAAAACTTCAGTCGAGCATAGACGTGACGGTGCCAAAGATGAGGTACACTAAGCAATTTCAGCGGCCTTTAACACAATTATGCCGAACATGGTGCACCATGGGACACAACAGATAACTTAAAGAGCCGAACTCTTACAAATACGAGGAAGTCACTTCGAATAGTTACATTAAATAATGTAAAGAAACTATTAAACCATTATTACAAATATCATAAAACGATACAAGACTCTTTTATTCATCTCAATCCGTTCTATGCTTTCACGAGCATTTTCATTACTGTTCTGGGACACATTGTATATTATTCTTGCATCAGAATTATAGTACATCTAGAATAGAACATGCAAATAAAAAAATCTGCCATTTGTTTTAAGATAACTGTGCCCTAAAATATGTATATTGTATATGTTTCCTTATATGTTATGTAATCTTTTTTTAAATAATTGAGCTATTATGTTCAATAAAAAACTATAATAGATGTATATAACAAAGATAATATATATATATATAATACATATAATACATATAATACACATAATATAGAAATAATTAGTTTAACATTTAATTTGAATGGAAATATCACTTACAAATGATTTTAAATATTATAATTGGATAGAGATACTTCCTGCGGTGGCGTAGTCACCTTTACGCGAAATTATACATCGTCGCATCAATTAATATCTGGACGGTGTGATAATTAAGTCATGTTTGTTTTAACGAAGATCAAGAGGATTGAATAGTACACATTGAAGAACTCCGAGTCGATCTCATTTCTCAAGGGACGTAAAATGAATCGGAGAGAAACAAAATCGCGTTAACTGTCGCAGAATCTTACCGATGATATTTCCAAAGTGTTATCATCCTCAGGATGGTCAAAGAATAATATAAAGTGACCGCTAAACCGTCTACGAGATACTGCATCTCGCTCATCTTAAAGTGCGTGGCTATGTACCCATATTGAAAGTATTGCACGATCAATATACTCTACATATGAATCAGCCGACGAACGGTGGCGAATGGAACGTCCAGCCACATGCCGACGATTTGAAGGCCGACCTTCAGGAACGGATGGATGGTGCTCATGGCCACCATCTGACAACGATGAGATATCCCGAGAGTAAACTAGGAAGCGAAAGTGCACGCACGGTACTCTCGTGTACGATAAACTATGAGAGCATCGTCCAAGCCCTCAAGTGCATCCCCACGTGCCTGCGGCCCCTCTTCGGTGACCAGCGATCAATTGTTATTATACGTTGCGTAGTATCATAGCAAGTAGGGAGACAACTCATTATTCGCTTTTCCAATTCCGCCGACGCTTTGAATAATACCTTCCGACAGAGTATTGATCTAAAGAAACGTTACACATACGTTTCTTCGAGCGAGCATCGGTTATATTTTCTGCTTTTTTTGCGAATTTCTCTCCATGACAACGTGATGCTATTAATGAAAGGCGAGTGATACCCGTATTTTTGCGTGCATAAAGAACATTTAACGTACAATGACTCGGTTGAACGATCGTAATATAGTATTAGTTATTCTAACGGAACGGAACTAAGTTACATGTCCATGAATCATGAAGGAAATAAACGGGGCAGGAATAATGGGTCTCCCCCTATCCAAAGAGGAATAGCAAATAATGCGAGTAATTTGTATAAATGTTACGAAGAACAGTGTTCTCCGGGATGAATATGAGGTAAATTTCTTAAAAGTAAAGAAATTGTAATCAACTTGAATCGTCGTGGAAATTTGCTAACATGTACACGTAAACGAAAATGACATGAAAACTATACATGAATTTTCAGGGAAAATATTTTATAGTAAATAGATTAGACAATAGCCTGAAATTATTTGCCTTTTGCCAACAGGTATGTTATAATCTTCGCAACATTGACGGTTAAATTAACCGCACAGACCGCAAAACATGGGTGAGTTAGTATCCATAATTAATATTTACGTTCTAGTAACCATATAAAGACATTAATACCAATGTTAAAAGTGCAGAGATCTTTTTTGCAAACGCAAACAGTGGAAAGGCATTGTAGTAAATTAGGACGAGCTGATTAAACTTGCGAGTGAAGGCAAATACGTTGTACACGATGTGAGACTACATTATTGTTTTTTGCATAACAACATTTCAGTATACAGTTTAGTAACAATGCAACAAAAAAGTATTTATTATGTCGTATCAGATATAACAATAGATTGTATAATCGGCAATTCTACGATTACACCTACAATCTAATAAAGTCTAGGGTTATATCACTGTAATTTCATTGATAACATTAATGATAACAGTTTCTAAGTTATATCCCATATTAATTGAGCCATTTAGGGTTCACACTAGCTTCGTAGAATTTATAATGATATTAAAACATTGCATACAAAACAGACACATATGACGCCGATGCTTTGACGATCTAAAATAACACGAAACTAATTATAGTTCTTAAAGAGGTACATATATATTATATGCAAATGACATATTTTGTAATAAGCGCAGAAATTATTTAATAATAAGGCAAGATTGTAGATGAAAGACAATCTGCAGGCTTACACTCGTGAAGGTTTCTAACGATAAATTCATCATTCCTCCCGCTGTGATAGAAAGTTCTTTCTGAGATCTCATGGTTACGAATAATATATTTTTAGCATGATTACATGACATATTATACCACAATGAATTGTAAGCTGCATCGGCGACTGATATACTCTAGGATTAATGGAACAAATAGAAATTGGGTTAAATAACAACTTCCCTTATTGGAAAAATTTGAAACATGATCTATAAGCACACGAATATCATAAAATATTTATAATACAATGCAAAGTGTGTATATATATATTTCACAGATTTTCTCTTGCCAAAGTATTATAATATATCTAAAACATATAGAATATACACAAAAAATAAATAAATATAGCTTTAAACAGTGCTCGGAATTAGATTCACTTTTGATGGGATTTTCTGGTTACATACTTCTCTTTGTCGCTTTAATAGGCCGATTCTCTAACTTTAACGAAAGAATCATTGTCATTACGGCGTCGTTGCGCAGGTATAATATAATAAGTATATATATACACATGACGGAAAAGCTGCGCAACGATATCGTAACGATAACGACACTGTCGTTAAAAGTTGGAGATGCAAAGAAAAAAAGTTGGTATAGCTCTTGAAAGTCGCCTCGAAAGTGAAACTAATTCCGAGCAATACTAAAATATAAACGTTATGTGTGCATGCTTTTTGTCAATCAAAAATTGTTTCAAATAATTCAGCTATTATGTTTAATAATTAATAATGAGATGGTTATAGATAATAAAGATAGAGCAGATAATAGAGAGAATAAATTTAATAACTAATTCGCGTTTAAAAATTACTTACAAATTATTTTCAAACATTCACTGACCTTAAGACTAAGGTATTCTCCCACAAAACAAATGATAAAAATTTCTATTAGTATAGCGCCATAACCAAATATGGTTTTTACCAAGCCGACACCAGATTGATCAACCGACTGTTACATTAAACGACCAAGGCACCGAATGTATTACGGTATCGATCATCGCACATTCGTGTATACACTACGATACTCACTGTTATTAGCACGAGTCCCAAGAAGCAAATAAGCACAGTGTCACAAAAAAGTTGCAATAAAGCCATGAAGGAAAAAGCTTTATCGAGGTTCCCGGAAAATAAGATTACTTTATTATGCGTCTCGACCAGAATTTTTGTTCTATAAGCAACTGATTCATAATGAGGCATTTCTTTAGAGATACTTTCCAACTGCAGACATATGACATCGATTTGACCGCTTACATGAATTACCTAGAAAAAACTTAAATATCTGCAAATATATCAAGTACTACGTTTAAAGAAGAGAAAGCTTTTCGGCGAATATTTCGTCTAAAAAGAAGAAATAGAAAGTAGAACAAAATATCCTCCAAATATATATGATAATAAATTATTCAATTATAAAATATTTGCGATCGGTCACGAGTAAATTCTTACCTAGATGAAATTATAGATTCATTGAGCAAAAGCTATTTTTGTAAGTAATAACAATTCATAAGTAAAGCTACATCAATGTTCTCGCGTCCGTATTTTGAGATTATAAGCCGACTCGTCACAGAATTTGGCAAAACGTACCAGAGTGAGCAAAAACGTGGACAGAAAGTTCACTACACATATGATCATCATCGAATGTAGAAACAAGACAACGACAAGTAGCTCATAGATCGGCGACTGATTAGCTTCAAAAGGTAACTCTACACTCACGGGGAGCGGTCGTGAAGTACCATTGCCGTTTTCCAGATCAAAGAGAGCATTCAAGTTATTGCCGCCGAAGTATAATCCACCGGCGATAACGTTGTAAACAAACAAAACTTTCGTGCAAAAACTCGAGACGCTAGCTCTCGCCTTCATTAAGTGCAAATGCTCATCGACGTTAACGCACTCCCGCCAATCAGTATCCATAGCGGCCAGTATCTCGCGAACCACGCTGCAATGTGTCGCTTTAATCGGATAGAGATATTTCCTGCGATGGCGTCGTCATCTTTACGCGAAATTATACAGCGCCGAATCAATTAACATCTGGACGTTGTCATTATTAAGTCACGTTTGCTTTAACGCAAATCAAGAGGAATGAATGGTAAACATTGAGGAACTCCGTGTCGATCTCGTTCCGTGGGGGACGTAAACGAATCGGAGAGATTCAAAATCGCGTTATCTGTCGCGGTATCTTACCGATGATTCTTCCACAGTGTCATCATCTTCATGATGGTCAAGGTATAATATACAGTGGCCAGGAAACCGTCTACGGTGAGATACTCCAGCTCGCTTAGCTTAAAGTGCTTGAACATGAACATATACTGAAAGTATTGCACGATCAATGTACTCCACACAAGAATGAGCCGACGGACGGTGGCGTATGGCACGTCTGGCCATATGCCGAGAATTCGAAGACCGAGCTTCAGCAACGGATTGATCGTGCTCATAGCCACCATCTGTCAATGATAATATGTCCCGAGAGTAAACTAGAAAGCGAAAGCCGGTACACGCACGGTACTCTCGTGTACGATAAATTGTGAGAATACCCGTCGAACATCGAAGTGCACCTCAACATATGTACTGCCTCCCCACCCCGTAACGATGGATCAATCGTTATTATGACATTTGCAATATACCAATGCAGTATGTCGAAATATAGCTCATTATATGCACGCACGCGTGAATAATGCGTTTTGATCGCGCGGCAGAAGAAAAGTTACATATACGACTGTATAGGCTTACGCTCGTGAATGCTTCTAACGATAAATTTGTCATTCCTCCCGCAGTAATAGAGATTTGTTTCTGAGATCTCATGATAAAAAATAATATATTTTTACTGCAACTGGGTGACATATTATACCATGAAGTTTCGTATCCTGCATCGCCGAGTGATCGACTCTGGGAGCAAAACAAAAGCAGACGAATATAAAAAAACGTTTAACACTAAACCTACTAGTACCGGTCAAATTGATCGTTTTCAAACTTTTATAAAATGTACACACTTTAAACGTTATAATACCGTTATCGAACTATATAACAATTCTTAGAATATGCATATAATATTTTTTTCACTCTGTACTTCTAGTTATTTTTTCTCTTTTCCAAGAAAAATTTATCATGTGTCCTACC
>NW_014556696.1:37430-37745 GCF_001313825.1 Dinoponera quadriceps
TTATTTTTATATAAGTTCAATTATAAACCTAAAAAACAAAAATTTCATGTTTCCCACATGAGAAACCAAACTAAATATTTTGTATATCTAAAATTATTTATAAAAAAAACAAATAAAATTAAACTTTTATATGCAATGTTATGCATACATACATACTTATATATTTACGTATGTATTATATATATACATACGTATATATACTTATATATATACTATAGTACTACATGTATATTTTTTTATTCGGCTTCCTTACAATGTTTACAAATTATTTTAGTCTGAAATGTACATTTGCCGCAAACATATTTTTCGCACTTC
>NW_014556696.1:38978-48700 GCF_001313825.1 Dinoponera quadriceps
TATACAAAATTGTTTTCAATCGGTCATTTCTTCAAACGAACGAAATCTGTTGGTCAATACTTAATTACCAAATTAGTTTGCATGAAAAAATAAATTAGACTTGACAGTAACTTAAATATTCACTAACCTTATGGCTAAGGTATTCTCCTGCAAAGCAGAAGATAAAAATTTCCATCATTATGTCGAAGTAAGCAATTATGGCTCTCACTAGGATGACACCAGCGGCGTTATGAATAGACTATTTCGTTAAATGATTAACAAAACGTAATGAAATATAATATCAATCGCCAGACATTTCTACGGGCATTGCGATACTCACTATTACAATGAGCAGGCCTAGAAAGCAGATGACTAAAGTATTCCAAAAAATTTGCATTAAGGTCATGAAGGATAAAATTTTATCAAGATTCTCGGAAAATGCGATGACTTTATTATGTCTTTCGATCAGCATTGCTACTGTTTGTCCAGGAGATACATAATAAGATATTTTCTCGGAAATGGATTTGAACCCTTCACATATGATATCGATTTGTCCGCTTACATGAAGTATCTAAAATATATTTAAGAATTTGCGAAAATTTCAAGAATTACATTTAATGAAAAAATAGCATTTTAAAAAAGATTTTGAAAATGGTAAAAAGAAGAAAGCCGGATATGATATTCTTCATATGATGACTGATAATGATTGGATATTATAAAAATTGAATATTATAAAAATCTGCCAACCGATATTTAATCATTATCTTATGTCAAATTTTGAACAGCCTCAGAGAGTTCTGCAAAACCGAGTTTTTCCAAATAGGTTAAGTCACAAGTAAACTTACGTTAGATTTTGTCGCGATAATAATTTTGGATTGCCAGTCGATTCATTACGAACTTTTGCAAGACATACCACTGTAGAAATAAACGCTTTCAGAAAAGCAACCGTGTATGCCACGGACATCCCGCGCAGAAACAAAATGACGGCGAGAATCTCGTAGAGTGAATCTCGCGGTGATTGTTCAGCTTCAAAGGGAGCAATGCATTCACGGGGAAAGGTCGTGAAGTATTATTGTCGTTTTCCTCCAGATGCATGATAGCTATCGCGTTATTACTCCCGAAGTAGAGCACTTCGCCGATCGTGTTCAGACTCAACCAAACGTTCACGCAAAAATGCGAGAGCCTAGCTTTCGTCTTCATTACGTGCAAATGCTGATCGATGTTCGCACACTCGTGCCAATCGGTGTCCATGATAGCTAGTAGTTCGTGAACAACGTTGCAGTGTGTCGCTTTAATCGGATAAAAATACTTTGTGGTGTTATTAACTCTAGGCGAAATTATATACCACATCGTCGACTAGTATTCAGACGGTGTAATTATTAAGTCACGTTCGCGATGTAATTATTAAGTTACGTTCCGGTTTAACCTTTTAACTGCCGGGGTTTTGGTGTATTTTTTTTATTTAGAAAGTTGATAAAATGTGTTCATATATCTTAGGTTTGACCCCAACAAAGTTCCGATCATAGGTAGCGTCTTATATAAGACTTTCCGGCAGTGAACGGAAGGGACAAATTTTGAATTTTAAAATTTGCAATAAAAGCGTATATAAGGGTTTTAGAGGATGGGGAACGATGGTGATAATATTTTTTCATTTCATCCCCTAAAATTACCCTTTTTGTAAAAAAAACTACCCTTTCCCGGAGAAATAATATTTAAAAACTTGTCTCGAAGATAATCGATTATTGGTTTTACTTTTTTCAAAGGATGATTTTCCATGTCTTCATTATTCACAAAATGCAAAAAACGTAAAATTTGCAAATATCTATTGCGGGACATCATGTTATTGAAAACGGGAGTTGATAAAAAAGGATCTGTACTCCAATAATTCTGTAAGCTACCTTTGCGAACATGGCCCATATTTATTGATAGTGCAAGAAAAACTCGCAACTCATTGACTGTCACTGGCGTCCAAGGCTTCATATTTATTCGTGCTTGTTCAGGATTTTGTGTTTGATACAAATTTGTCTGGGTCACTATCATTTTGAAGAGAGGTTCATCGAAAAAGATTTCAAAATAATCAAGAGGTGCGTCACCAGGAATGGTGACAGATTCACGTATCTGAAATGATCCAGTAAAATCTTTTATTGAAGGATAAAAAAATTTATCATAAGCGATTTCAGGATAGTCAAAATCTATATGACAATCTTCCTCTATAGCTTCTGGTACAATACTTATGTCTCGCTCATGATCAGAATCATCTGGCTCGGATTCACCACTTGACCAAACTATGTTTTCGTTATCCATATTTGTAGTAAAAGAGATAAATAAATAGAAAATATAAATTTAAAAAAAATATCGTTAATTTATCAACTAACAAGTTTTCTCACCTTCTCTCAGTACTTTTAGACTCACTACTGTATTTTTATTAATATTGTTCAATGTGAATTTGTATAATCAAAAGGATATCTATATTTATAACTGCAAAACTGCAAAAAAAGTTATCTAAAATTTAAATTATTTCTCTTTTATAGTTTGCTAATATACTCGAACGAATTTTTTCAATAACCAAATTTCAATATGGACTAAAAGTAATAAGATGGATTACTTTCGATCGTTATAAAGGGGTAGTTTTTTTATCTGATAAAGGTGTTGGAAAAAGTTCACGACACTAAAAAATATTTTATTTTTTCAAATTAGCAACTTCGAAAACTGGGAATTACCAAATTTCAATATGGACTAAAAGTAATAAGATGGATTACTTACGATCGTTATAAAGGGGTAGTTTTTTTATCTGATAAAGGGGGAAAGGGAGGGGGGTCCCATAACACACAAAGGTGTTTTTTTTTTATAGCAACCCGAAAACAGGTGAATAACAAATTTCAGTACGATTATAAAGTAAAAACACGGATCTCATTAGACCGTCTTATATAAGATTTTTCAGCAGTCAAAAGGTTAATAAAGATCTACGGACGAAAGGTAGGAAACGGAGGAAAAAAATATGGTTGAATCAACCTGAAGATGAACGAATCAAACGCGTTTTTATTGGAGATAAAACAATTTCTGGTTCTTATAAAACATGAAAGGTTCTTATTCTGGTTTCTACTAAATTCGGTTCGTACAAGTAGAAATTCTATTTCCTTTAACCGAAATGCGTTTGGTTCATTCTTTAGCTCGGCTTCACAAGTCGATGATCGATTCGATATCGATGGTTGATTTTTCAGATCATTCGCTTTGATAACTACTAGAGTTTTCAAAGATGCAAAGGAGAATCGGCGCTATATTGGCGACAGATCGGCATGATGTTTCGTTAATAACATGCCATTGTAAAGTATCGATATCTAGTTATCTGTGTAACGTGTAGAAGATATTATATAAGTATCGATCAGTTATTGACGATTTAATCGGTATCTAGTCGGTATCCAAGTCGAATCATTATATCCATACATCAACTTGACGTGGATGTGATATAAATTAAATAACGACTGATTAACTGAAGATCGTCAACATTTATATAATATCTTCCAGATTTATATATCTTCTAGTTGAAGTCTATAAAACCGAACATTGATTTCTACATGATTTCGACTAGACGTCGACATAACTTTAATTGGATTTTTTATCGACATGTGAAACAGGGTACCCCGCTAACTAAACTTTTTTTTCGTGTATTAATTGAGCGTTAGTCTCATATCCCGGATTCGCGGAAGCAAATTGGAACTACTGAAAATCACGTTGTCCAACACAATGCCTTACAGACTATTCCTCCAAAGAGAGATCAGCTTCATTATTGTCAAACTATAATATAAAGCTGTCGGCATGCTGTCCATAAGGTTATCCATTTCATCGAACTTGCAATGCGCAGAAACATAGAGATATTGAAAGTATTGCATGATGAATATGCTCGATATAGCAGCCGGCGAATAACGACATGTGGCATTCCCGGCCACACGCCCAGAAATAGAAGGCCACTTTTCAGCGACGGACTGATAGTGCTCGTGATAATCATCTGTTAACGATCCCGAGGAAATGCGAGGACACCAAAGTCACAGCACGCACGGTACTCTCATGCACGATAAACTGCGAGAACATCGTCCAATCCCTCGAGCGCATCGCCTTGCGTCCACTCTTCGGTGACCAGGGATCGATTGTTATTATACGTTGCCTAATATCATAATAAGTAGAGAGACAACTCATTATCCGCTTTTCCAATTCCGCCAGCGCTTTGAATAATACCTTTCGACCGAAAATTAATGAAAGAAAACGTTACACATACGTCTTTTCGAGCGAGCTTCGGTTTTATTTTCTGCTTATTTTGCGAATTTCTCTCCATGGCAACGCGATGCTACCGATGAAAAGTGAGTGATTTCCGTATTTTTTGCGTGTATAAAAGACCATTTAACGTACAACGACTTGGTTGAACGATCGTAATATAGCATTAGTTATTCTAACGGAACTGGATTACATAGATGGTAACGAGTTTTAAAAGAAATAAATAGAGGACAGCTCCCCCCTTTTTCAAAATAAATTCCGACCTTCGAAGGAATTTATTCTCTTCTCTCTAAACAGTCTGATAGATTTTTATAGGTCATCTGTTTCATATTAACAAAGTCTGAATGGCTATTTGTGTTTTTAAATTCTAAATTTGATATATCTGTCGTCGCGTGTGATTGCAGTGGTGTCTCACCTTTAAATTGATCGTACGTTATTTCTGATGACAAGTTTCCCTTTCCAGGTTGTTCCGTGGTGATTATTAGAGGTGCAGCAGCTTATTGGTGCAACTGTTGCGACAATTCTTCGTCGGTGTTCTTTTCTCCTGGTGTCTTTGGTCGTCTGGGAGGCTTATGTGCAAGGTGCAGCAATAGGTGGGTGAGTGAACTCTACATAGCGCCATGAAGGTGCAAACTGCATCCGTACACAGTGTGAAGAGCGTATCCGTGGTTGGCGGTGTCTACTAACAGCTTGACGATGCGAATGATGATGAATATTCCGAGAACTCCTGCGGTTGCTGAGCCGAAGGTGACGAATCCTGACCATACTTTCCTGGCGGTGTTTTCAGCAATTTTGTTGAGAGATTTTTCATTCAATAGGTCGTACATGGAGGCGATGTTCCCTCCTGTCTTATATCCAGTGATTCCTCTGGCCAATGAGTTTAATAAGGCGAGCTTTTCAGCGGGGAATATGATATGATCTCGCAGCTTCTCGATGTCTTGTTTTGAGTATATTCCGCTGGAAGCTAGTGATCCGGGTGTCAAGTATCTCCAGGTGATCGTTGTCAGTGGTTTGAGCATCTGAGGTTGAAGGTGGCGAACATGTACCTCGAGTGAGAATTCTACCCAGGTGTCTTCAATGCGGTAGAGTGTTGGTAATTCTCGGCTGCATTCCCTTTGTGTTCCATACTTAGTGAGTATTCTTGATTTAGGCGTGAGGAATAATGATAAGTTTCGTACTGTTATTAGTAATTCAGTGTAACATTCTCCGTTTCTGCGCACTATGGTCTCCACTAGGATGCACTTGATGATGTGAATGGCCTCTCCAGCGGTGACTGCCATGTATCCGGGTCCTTTCATTAGTCGGTAAGCGAATTCGTCCGGCAACAGCGTTGCCAGTGACAACGTGTTGGTAATTATTTCTTTTTCTAGTCTGCATCGGTGTTGGATGACGTTGTGATAAAGGGAGATCATCTGAGTCCTGGCGTGTTTCTCCACGTAAACGAATTTAGAGTTGACGTAAGTAAATATGTCCAAGTTGTCGACAGGTATGTCACTTTTTGCTTTAGGTACGTTGGCCTTCGTTGTTTCGAGTATAAATAATCTGGGGTGTGCCGCCTGAGCCACCGACACCTGTTGCGATGTTGACGAAAAAAAACTTCTATCACATCCAAGACATCGTCGGACGCGGCTATGATGACCACCGCCATCACTACCACCACCACCACCACCACCACTAGCACCACCACCGTCATGGCCGCTGCTACCACCACCAACATCACTATCGCCACCACTGCAATTTCCACCAACAACAACAACAACAACAACACTACCACTACTACCATCACCACCGGCGCAACTGCCGAATTGGTTCTACCAACCCTCGACTTGCTCGCAACAGAAAACGGTGGCATGGTGAGAGTTGAAATGAGCCCCGGCGGCACCACAGGCACTATCGTCCAAACCGGCGAAACAGCACAGATTAATCTGTCGAGTGTCACGGTACCTGCAGCGGATCTACCTTGTTTAGACGATACAGCGAGTGTTCCATCAACGACAACCGCGACAACTGCGAACCCGGAAACCACGTCCGGTAGCGACGGTACCGAAACGCCGTCCATCACCACAGCATTGTCAATTATGGTAACGGCGTCGATGCCTACCGTTACCATGTCGACAGTAGTAACAGGAACGGCGACTGAAGTTCACAACAAGACCACCACGGCGGAGGAGAAGATATCGGAGGAGAGGAAAGTGGCGACGGACGAGGCGTCCAATCTGGTAACTATAGCCGAACACGGCGTCGTCTATCAAGTTGCAGGACAGGCTGAAGACGGACAGACGCTTTTGGTGACGCGAGGCGCTGACGACGAGCAACAATGCGTGTACGTTACTACCGAGCAGCAAGAGGATGACGGCTCGGTCTTGACGTTGGATCACGCTGTGGCCGAGGCTGTGGCGTAATTGATCCCGGACAAGTAAATCTCACTCCTCAATTTTATGTGAAAGAGGACGGGGCGAAACCAGCGGAAAATTCAATGGTGATGTCTATAATGGATAACGCAACCGATGTTAGTGCCGGTACCGGTCAAGAAGACAACGACGGACAGGCCCAAGTTGTGGCCCAAGTGGTACAAGCCGAAGAACCCACTCCAGGTATGAAAACTGTCTTCTTCTCTCTACCCGTCCTTCCCTTTCTCCACTCACCCGAGAGATTCTGAGAGAGTGAACGTGTGCGCGCGCGCCAATGTTTCTGGCATCGACGCGACGGCATGTGTGACTCTCTGTGCTCATCCACTTAATCCACCCGGTGTTTGTTGACTTTCAGGTGGGACCACAAGAGTGGTACTACTCTTGCCGGATGGAAATTTTATGATGACCGAGGTAGACGAGGAGCAATATGCTGCACTGGAGCTTGACAAATGAAGCGATTACACGTAAAGTTCTTTCGCGGCAAAGTGATTACACGTTATTCTTTTGCATATCGAGCAAAACGTCCGACCGGTAGCGTCGTGCGAGAGTTACACGAGTCACGCGCAAATTGTACGCTTGTGTGTGATCGTGAATTGTACATATGTAAGAACGTTAACCTCGTGCGTACAATCACGCTCGATGACGCGTTTTAAATCTATTCTATCGGCTAGTAAAGTATCGCAAAAACGGCAAGAGATGATGATGTAAAAAAAAAAGAAAAAAAAATTAATAAAGCGAGAGAGGAAAAGACCGAGAAACAAATAGAGAGAAACGTGTCTTCTTGAGAGATCTTGAGTTAAAATTGAACCAATCTTATGACTTTCTAGAAATGTATGCTCAATGTAACTAATTGGTATCTCGATCTTCGTGTTTATTTCAATCGCATAAAATAGCACACAGACACTACGAATACAAAGCAAAGATATAAAACAGTACTTTCAATACAGTGACATTATAGTATGTTCGTGACTATTACATTGTATTTGTAAAATATAGTGAAATATATAATATGGGGTTTTATATTTTCCAAACAGTAATGAGCTTTGGTAAAAAAGAAAAAAAAAGGAGAAAGAACCTTATTCCACGCATACAAAGTCCAAGGTGTGAGGTGGCTCTCGTATATATTTATCGCATCTGTAGTGAAATGTGGATCAACATCGCGCGACGAAGCGCATATGCAAGACGTTAAAAAAGAAAAAAAAACAATATCAAAATACTATTTATCACAGGAAGTCTCTTGGTTTTGAACTCGCGCATGTTGCTTTCATTATATACTGCGAGTGGTAATGGAATATCATTATATGATACGATTGAAATATGAAGTATTCTTGTATGAATCATTCGGATTAATGATAATTCCATATTCGTTATACGATCGTAAAACGTGTCTTACATAACATGGACTATGTATACTTATCTATAGGATAAATAAGTGCACTAACGAAACACTTATAGTTTCCGAGTCTATAAGGCTTAAAATACAATGTTATTGAACGGAGGAGTTGGTCGCATCCTATTATCACCTATATTTCCTAAGTTGTTCCTCAGATGTCGCGGATAAATTTACAGGGTACACGATTGTGACCTCGCGGACGCATCGAGTAACAATTGGAACAGCGATTTGTCCCACGTATTATACATTATTATACATTGATTGTTTGGCATTGCGAGATAAGTAATAACCGGTAATATTCATGGTTCATTTGTACACGTAACGATGTTTTCACGATTTTCGCGAGGCAATTTCAACCTCAGACACAGCGTCCAATTAAGAAGCTCCGGAAATGTCAATGTGAGAGCGACACTGCCGTTCAATGTTAGAACTTTAGTGTGTCAGTTTTTGTCGGTAAGAGTGGATAACACAATAACAACTGATCCATAGTGGGTAAATTAGGTTTCTGGAAATCGGTAAGTTACCAGGGTCGATAAAATTGCTAATGTCAGTAATTTACCAGGATCGATAATCTTCCAAGGAGCGATAAATTGTCACGGATCGGTGAATTACCAGGGTCGATAAGTTTCCGGGGACGGTAAGTTTCTTTATTCTGCATCGCGGAGGCAAAGGTTCCAGGATTCCAATTTTTGAATAGATTCAACTAAGGATGATACTTCATATTTACCCATTGCGTATGAACTACACTGTATGCCCGAAGCAATAGATGTCAATAGATTTTATCTGCGTTTGATTACGAAGGTCTGAATACTTTGTGTAATCTCAGAAATCTGAAGTAGCTTAGCATTAAGAATTGCAAAAATATCGACTGCTGAGGCTTAGACGAAATATC
This sequence comes from Dinoponera quadriceps, assembly GCF_001313825.1. Classification (NCBI taxonomy): domain Eukaryota; kingdom Metazoa; phylum Arthropoda; class Insecta; order Hymenoptera; family Formicidae; genus Dinoponera; species Dinoponera quadriceps. The sequence goes on from NW_014556696.1 coordinate 47,923, forward strand.
AGGAGAGCCTACGGAGTTATTTGACATCTTAGGCTGTGAGAAAATCACTGAGAGAGGATTGGAGGCACTGTATAGAATATTTAATCAGAAGAAATTGATTGTTACAAATTGAAACAAATCTGTTGCATCAGACCTAACTTGTATGCTGTTAAAAGATTGTATGTCTGGCTTGACTTGTGAGAATCTGTGGAAATATCAAAAAGTAATGTTGAGAGTCACTTTTAGTACGATTACAATTTACAGTAAATATTACGCAGAAAGACTCACTTCTATTTATCTCTTATATGCATTAAATACTATTTGAATAATTTCAACTATGCTGTATATCAACTGTCATTACTTGAATATTACTTGAATATTATATACTATTTGTATAATTTCAACTATGCCGTAAATCAACTGTCACTACTTGAATATTAAAGTAAATAAAACATTAGGTAGTATGAAGTAACACAAGTAGGTAGTAAAAGTAAGTTGCTTCAAGATATTAACTTCGTTCCAATTAATTTTACATTCGACGTTTCTTCATAAAATGTAATTCAGTTGAATTTATAATACTATGTATCATATCATTTTCATTGTTACAAAGAAGTTTAATATGTTCTTAATAAAGATGATATTTCATCCAAATGTGCTTGCAATTTATTACCTTCTGAACGTTTTCTCTTATAAAAGATAAACACATGTGTCGCTCCATAGTCTTCTTAAGATGAAGAACTGTCGTATCATGTGGTGGAAGCTATGGTGAAACAAAAATTATATTATTAAAACGATTGAT
>NW_014556696.1:48757-50843 GCF_001313825.1 Dinoponera quadriceps
AATTCTCCATGATTTAAGAATAAAGTTGGAGTTTGTCCTTGTGCAAATGCAATTTGTGATGTCACAGTTCTTTGATCATAACAACTGAGGATAATCCAAAGCAGAGTGCATCAATAACAATATCAATTGCTACCTTAGCCAGTCCTAACAATTCTTGATGTTGTGCCTAGTTTCAGACATTGTTTTATCAGGATACAATTCTTGTGAAATATCTCTTAATACATCTTTTAATTATGAGTTTTCCGCAATATTAGACGGTATACGATGCTTATATATTTATCTCTGTCTCCTAGGTAAAACATTGGAGGTATGTTAACAAAGTAATTCACTGTCTTTTAGGAGGTTATCTTTTAAAATACTGCCGTATTACACGTGTCTAGTTTATAGGCAGTTTTGTATTTTTCACGATATTTGCGATGCAGCTACACTCTCACACAGCGTCTGTAACAAATGAGGAAGCTCGCGAAATGTCAACAGGAGAGAGCGACACTGCCATTCAATGTTAGAACTTCTATGTGTTAGTCTTTGTCGGTAAGAATGGATAACACAATAACAACTGATCAATAGTGGGTAAGTTAAATTTCTTGAGATCAATCAGTTATCGAGAATCGTTAAATTACCAAGGTCAATAAGTTTCCGGAAAGCGGTAAGTTACCAGAGTCGATAAGTTTCCGGAAAGCAGTAAGTTACCAGAGTCGATATGCTTCCTCGGATCGGTACGTTTTCCGGGGCCAGTATGTAACTTTCTTGCACATCGCAGAAGCAAAGTGAGGTTCAAAGATTCCAATTTTTGGATAGATTCAAATAAGGATGGTACTTCCGACTTACCCAATGCAAATAATTCATACCATATTCTGGAAGCAATCGATGTCATAAGGTTTGCATTACGAAGGTCTGAGTAATCTGTGTAATCTAATAAATTTCAAGTCGCTTAGCATTAAGTATGGCAAAAATATCTATGACTAGGACTTTGAAAAAATATCAGCAGAGCTTCCGGAATAATTTGGCATCTCAGGCTGTTAAAAAATTACTAAGAGAGGATTGGAGAGGCACTGTATAGAATGTTCAATGTGAAGAAATTGATTGTTACAAATTACAACAAATCTGCTACGCCAGAGGTAACTTGTATGATGTTAGAAGATGTTATGTCTGTCTTGGCTTGTGAGAACTCTTGAAAATATCGAATGATATTAAATAAGATTACAGTGTTTATTAAAAGTTTCAAAGAAATATCCATCTCTATTTATATGTAATACATACTATTTTTGTCATTTCAACTTCGTTGCAAATCATCTGTCATTATTGGAAAATTATAGCAAATAAAACATTATATAGTAAAAGTCACAATTTGTTTAATGATATTAACTTCTTACCAATTAATTTTTTTTCTCGACGTTTCTTCATAAAATGTACATCAATTTGTAATACCACATATCATAATATTTTCATCGTTACAAATAAGTTTAATATGTTTGAAACAAAGATTACATTTCTTCCAAATGTTTCCAACTTGTTTTCTTTTTGACGTTTTCTCTTTCCAGAGACAGCGTAAGCTACTACACAGTGTGTGTACTTGACTTATGAGAACCGTTGGAAATATCAGAAAGGTAATGTTAGATCAGAATCACCTTTAGTGAGATTATAGCTTGCAGTAAATATTTCACAGAAATATTCTCCTTTATTTGTATCAAGTACATACTATTTATATAATTTCAGCTACACTGCAAATGAATTGTCATTACTTGAATATTAAATGAAATAAAATATCAGGTAGTAAAAAGTAACAATTTGTTTAAAGATAATTTCTTATCAATTTATTTTTTCTCAACGCACCTTCATAAAATATAATTCAGTTCAATATGTAATACTATATATCCTAATACTTTCCTTGTTGGTAATAAGTATATTCTAAAGAAAGATAATATTTATTCCAAATATGTTTTCAACTTATTTTATTTTTGACGTTTTGTCTTTCAAAACACATATGTTGCTCAATAGCTTTGTCAAGAACTGTCGTGTCATGTGGTGGAACCTGTAATGAAACAAAAATTATATTATTAGGGCGATTGACCAATTTAAACAAACC
>NW_014556697.1:0-19967 GCF_001313825.1 Dinoponera quadriceps
CTTCACCTGATTTTTCTTTATGGGGGTATATTAAAAATGTAGTTTATGAACATGCGCCTACAACTAGAGAAGATATGATAGAGAGAATAAGAGTAGCTTGCGCAAATATACCGCGAGCTGTCTTACTCAAAACGGTCAGGCACTTCGAAAATAGGTTGGAATTATGTATTCAAGCCAATGGAGATAATTTTGAACAATTCCTTTGATAAAAATCTTGCCTTGACCGGTTAGATAATGTCCAGATCTTGCCTTGACCGGTTGGATCATGTCCAGATCTTGCCTTGACCGGTTGCATCATGTCCAATGCTTGCCTTGACTAGTTGAATCGTGTAAGATAAGACGAAAAGTGAATACTTTACGAGATATTTTGAATTTTTTCAAATTGCAACTTTGGAGCTTTATAACTCGAAAAGTACTTAATGAAAAGACATTTCATTATAGTGTTTTGGAAAGCTCTCGAGGTCAGCTACAAGAATATNATAGAGGATGCCGTTAAAAAAAATTGTGTTGACTTTCATGCCATTTTCAAATAATTCATCAAGGTCAAACCAATGGTACCGTCTTTTGGTCCCCTTGAAACGAAACAACTTTTGTCTGAAAAATTTTTCTCTCCCGGCCTTGGTTTTCGAAATATTCGACTGGATAAATTAAAATGGTCTACCCTGTATATGAAACTAAAATGATAACTATTTTAACAGATTGATATCTTTCAAAGTTTTTGGCTTACTTTCTATATTGTGCAGTAGGTTNAATTTAGCTCGCTCGCCAGAAGCAGTTTTCCAAAACAAACACGCTTTTCAATAATAAAGCTCCTAGTAAATTACATGCAATACTGACAAATAATATCCGAGGACAGTGCGATCGGCGATTAAAGAAGGCAACCGTGTTTCTCGCATGAATTTCCGAGATTCCTACGCTCGGAAACCTCTCGAGCACGGCTCTCATCGCCCTGCGACGTGGCTTCCAAATCTTGCACGTCCGCATGTCCCGACTTTCAGTGCGCAGCGGATCCTAAACAAGTCAAAATTTCCAATCTTTTACTCGCGCAGATGCCACCGAGAAACAATGGCAACCGACTCGGAATTACAATGCATCTCTAATATTTCCTACTCGCGGCTATACATTGCTGCTCTCTCTCATACACTTGCCGCCTGAAGCTCGAATTTCTTCAAGAACTCGTCTCGCTACTTCGGCAGTTTCTCTCGCTCGCTCTCGCCTCGGGACGCCCGTAGCGCTCGCCGTCGGGCCGCACAGTGACGAGCAGGACTCATCTATTAGCGCAGGAAGGAGCCTACGCAAGGATCTGTCGCGCCAATCGATGCGGCGTCCTATTTGCTATCCTGACTGCTATCCTGAAGATTACTCTTATCACGGGTGCCCGCAAGAGCTTCGTGTCTGGACTTATTAATACGATTAATGCTTGCTTGTACTCGTTATCTCCAGGGACGTCATTCTGCTGGATTCACAATACTTGTAAGAATTCCTTGGGCCCTTCTGTAGTCATCCTCCCTCGCATGCTCTACGACAGAATCGCGGGGCTTTGCGCTTTTATTAGCACTAAGCAGCCATGCACTGTCCGTCGCCAGCCATCCGTCCGGGAAAAGAAGATTTCCCGTGCCTTTCCGCACGTCGCTCTAGACGTTCCTTCAGATTCCCCGCTATCTTTCGCGTTCGGCTCCTGCAGGAAGCATCAATTTTACCAATCTTTTCAAATATAATGTATTGGTTCGTTGCGGGCGACGTCATACTTATCAAAAATTATAATAGCCGCGGGTTACGTCTCGTGCGCAAAACAGCGCACAAAACCAAAGTTATATAATTCGGTCGCATTCTCTTATGAGAAGATACGAATTTCTGGCTCATCCTTGGCCAGATCACAGTCTGGAGTCACGAACAAAAATTTCCATCGTCACACAACATATTCCGCGAGCTTTCCTCTAGTTGTCAGCAGCCGATACTTCCTCATGCGTTTCAGCACGCTTTGAAAGGCCATCAGCGGCAGAGAGACGGATATCTTGCGACTCGTGTCATCTCGAGAGCTGATGTGTTTTGCATAAAAGTTTCCTCCGAAAAATCATTCGCGCATAGATGTTCGTAAAGACGCATGGGCTTGACGACTTTGCCGGAAAAGCGCGCGTAGTCACCAGGTAACCATTCCGCGCACGTTAGCGTAATTTGACGACTGACGTAATTGTTTGCGCTGCTGGAGTCAATGTCATGCCGCAAAAACGCATTCGCCAGAGGCAAACAATTGTTCTTGTATATAGACGAACAACACGGTAACACATCGCCGTTGGAACGCGTCAAGATGGATCAACTTATTAGTGGTGAATATGCTGAAGACGCCGTAAATGTCGGCTTTATCGTTGGACTCGAAAATTATCAGAAACTTTAAGAGACTGTAGTCTCCGCTGCTGACGGCTTGCCCCAAGTTGCAGTTTTTGACCAAACCGTCTACTTCGTCAATCAGGTGCACCACGTAGCGGTGCGTCATGCGCACCAACTGCCTCATTTTGGCGTAGAGGACTCGCCGATTCTTCTCCTTTTTGGTATAATACACGGACAGCAGATTTTCGGTGTTCGCGAAGGCGAAGTTCAGCCCGAGCGACTTGGCAACAGTTATCGCCGCAGCTATCTTACCCGTACCCAGCGGTCGTACAAAATCACATTCATTCCCGCGAATATACGAGATCGCCGGCCCTTCACCGTGAGAACCGATCCGTTCTGAGTTCTGCCGTCGCCACTGACGTCGTTCAGTACAAATTACGCGTTAACCATGAGACAATGCTGCATTTCGTAACCAGGTAGGTCAGCAAGCGATACGTCCAGACGCTTGTGCGCCACATATTCGAGCAACCCCCTGGTGTCAACGCGCGGGTCGACGCCGTCGTCGATCGCGGTGCTGTCGCCATTTCGGTCCTGCTCGATTCGTCGCCGAGCCTTGGCCAGGTCTTCGCGCAAGTTCGAGCCGCGGAGATGGGCTACTGCCTATTCGCAAATATGACTCCTCTGGATTCGTGCAACATTGGCGGCGGCGACAGTGACGCGCGTCGCAGCTGCCGTAAACTCCAGTTGGCTGTTTGCGCGTCGCCACTGATGGAAACTTGTCCTAAAATTACGTATACCGCTGCAAGTACCCGCATCTGATGACGAACGAAGCGGGTCCCGCGACGCCGTGCTCCCGCGACGTAGTGTAGAACAGGCACAGTTAATTGGACGGTGACAGCAGAGCGTTGCTCGTCGATCTATTTGTCAATGGCACTTGCATCAACGAGGACGGGTGGGTGGCAGAGTACGACTTCGGCGTAGGTCCCTAATGCCACAAGGGGACTTTCGCCGAGTAGGTATGCGGCCCGAACGTGACTTCTTGCGCGGTAACAGCGGGTGTTACCCCAACGCGTGTCTCACGTTGCGCTGAACTGCTCTGGATGGCGGGCGAGAGCTTATGCAATTCACGTCGTAGGCGTGAAACAACGGCTCGCTTCGCAGAGAAGAGTTTGGATTTCTCATCCAGACCCGGCGCCTGCACGCTCTTGTTACGGACGAATGGAGTACCGAGATCATGGGTAGCACGGATTGCTCGTGCCCGGAAGACGCCGATCCGATCGAATCCCCGCACTTCTACGAATTTCTTCGACTGCTCTCCAACCTGCACAATCCCGCCATGACAGCTTTCGGCGTTGTGTGGTGTTACAGCGGTGAGGTCCGAGAGCATCACCAAGCGGTCAGTGCTGCAATGGCACCTTTTTTACGAGCGATATATCGCACCGACTTATACTATTGTGACAGCGAGGTAGCGTGGATTTCTTTCGCCACTTTACAAATAACGTGATAGTGAACAAGTACTATTTGCTCCAGAGTCGACCAGTTTTGCTCCTTGGTTACAGGTATTAGGATCTGTACACTTGCCTCGATCGCCGCGGTCTCGACAAGTGGCATTCCATCGGCGACGAGGTAGATGTGAAAACAGAAAAGCGCGCGACGCGCGTTATTGCACCGATGCGCCTAATGCGTTCCACCACGATCGACGACGTGTAGCCGCGACTCAATTATGAGCAAAAGAATCCCACCGCCTGCGTGTTAATGTTGTGCGAGGAAGCCTTGGCGGATATACGCTCGCGCTCTCTGGCACCCGAGCGCCATGAACGTTTTGCACTTCTGCGAGAAGCGCAATCAGGACGCTAGAGCGTAGTAAGCGAATTATTCGATTCCTACGTACTGCCGCTAGCCTGTGTCTCGCAATCCAATGCAAAACGACGTCTAGCAGCCACGCGTTGTGATCATACTCGTACTTGACAGCCGTAATCCGCATAGCAGTCGAGCGCGGTCAGGATATTGCGCGGCATTTCGGCGTAAGGTTTGGTGACGTTTGACTCGAACTCGGTGGCCTTCGCGAACATGCTGGATAAGGCGCCATTCTCAAGTATCGCCTGCATCGTGAAGCCGCACATGCAAATGGGATTATCGCAGTCGTGATTCGTTCTGAAGAGAAAGTTGTTCGTCGAGTTGCTGTTGACAAAAAAATACCCATATCCTTCCACTCTTACTCGGCGAACATAGGTTTGCTAGTAGATCCCGCGCTGTTCGTCGTTACGTTGCTCGAGTAGCTGGCCGCATGTGGCTTATACCCACTAGACAGTACATGAACAATACGACGTGGACCGGCTCGCCGCGATCGCTCATCAGATCGCTGAGATCCGTGTAGTGAGCGACTCGGCAACTTAGCGCTAATTGACGTTGGTGTTTTAATGGAGCATAGAGAAAGAGTTGCGACGTGCGTGCCTTTCTCGCTCGCTTGCTTGCGTTCGCCTTTTTGGTCGCGGGTTGCTCCCTCACGTTAGTCAGTGAGATGTCGAGCGGTCAGTTTGTCGTGGTGGCGTTAGCCCAGGAGCAGCTTGCCGGATTGCCGGGTGTTGTCGTGGACGAGTAGACGGTAGAGTCGCAGGGAGCAGGCGCGGTATTTTGATGCGTCGCATCTATATTGACGCTTGTATTGCGGTGTATTTGTCTGGTGTTTCGGCGTTGGTCTATTGATTTAAAGACACATAGGTGAGTACGAGATGGAAGCCACGCGCAGGACGGATGCCCTCGCCGATGCACTTGTCAGGAGGGAAGCACAGCACGCCCGACGCTGCGTTCAGGAGGCACCCAGTGGTATCTAAGGCTCCCTTACGTCGGTGCGCGGTTCTCCTTCTGTGACGCAGTGGGCGGTGGTCGCGATATGAAAGTAAGTCGGTTACAGCCCGGTTTGGTAACGCGCGCAATATACTTATCGAGGAGAAGGGACGAGGCCGAGAAGGCTCGGGGAAGACCGCGAACAACGCCACTCCGACTCGTTGTCTTCCTTGCGGGCGATGCTGCCCGGTACTTAAGCTCCCGCGATTCTTCACTTAAAACTGACGGTCCGCCTTAACCACTTGCATTTGGTAGTTTTGTGCGACGCAAAGCGCCGGTAGCGGCAAGATAATTGGTCGGTCGGGTCACGGGGAGGACGCAGGTACAGACTAGTATTTGTCCTGACACGCGTAACGTGCCACGACATGCGACCTCAGCCATTAGGTTACACGCTACCAATCATCTATTTTATCTTTCCAGTTTTGGCAACGACTGCGAGCGATGAAAAAATCCAGCAGCGCCTGCGGGCGAACTTCGCAGGATGGGCAGTTCGGCTGTGACCGTACGCGCCTCCAAACCCTACAACCGCGCGCGGGGTGTGCGGTAAACCGCTAGCCTCCATGTGGCCTGCGCACGTGCCACGCCCACGGGGACCACGGGGAGGCTTGCCCATTTGTGTCCCGATCCTGGACACGCGCTCTGACACTATTGACTCTATTGATACTTTGGACGGATAACAGGATTAGGTGTTCTAAATAAAATGGGATATGACTGGTTGCAAGGATACAAGATTCTGCTTGCTAGCCATTGGATAACGGGTGGGACCCTGCCAAGTTTGAAGGCTAAACACTACCTAGGAACACAGTTAAGAACGCCTAAATAACCTGGGTGGGTAGTGATCTCGCGAAGCTTACGAGGCCATACCACCATAACGGAGGTTTCCGACAACTCTCGGCCTAGTTGTTCCAGAAATCTACCTCCGTTTATCCAAAGGGTCTCCTTGTAGAAGTCAGCAAAAACCGAGAAAGCCTCTGGAGACGACACCAAAAAGGGGGCTGCCGCCGGACATTCCCAGGCCCCGACAGAAACGAATTCCCGCAAAGCCTCTCTCTGCGGTTCGAAGAGTTGGCAATGGAGGTGATGACGCGCCGCAGTGTCCTTTCCATCCCCGCAAGCACACATCCCACCGTCTACAATCCGCGAGGTGCCTATGAAAGTTGCCATGTCCGGTGATCATTTGCGTGACGTAGTGGTCGAGTATGAAACAGAACGTACCAAGCCTAGTCCCGACATCGCCGAAGAAGGCATGTGTGATGTTTGACAGAAGTAGACTATCTGTCCCGCCACATCTCCGTAGCTGCAACCCTTACCATGCTTAGCGCCTCCTTTAGCTTCCCTGCGTAGGGAACAATCCTATCTCCTACGTTGGCATCCTTCTCTTTTATAACTTCGAATCGCGTCCAGGATTCCGCGAAAAAGATGTCGACGGGAACCGCGCCCGCAGCCACACAGAGCGACTCAGTCGATGCCGTGCGACACGCGGCGATCACTGAAATGAGCACCCGGCGCCGCAGGGACCTGAGGACTTTCAGGTCGCCTCTGGTGCACAGGTCGGTCCACCCGGCGGCAGCGTATGCCACCGTCGGTGCGGACACGCTCCGGTATATAACCGAGAGCGCTCCGAAACGCAGGCCTCATTTACGTCCCGCCTGCTTGCCTAGCATAATAAAAAAAGAACCGACCTTTTCGCTGAGATATTTGCAATAGGTGGATATACCCATTCCTCTCTCTCTATGTGGATGTCTAGGCACGTAACTGATTTCTTAAATTGAATCTTATTTCCTAATCGGATGGTCGGTGGCTTACTCGCGAGGTTAGCAGTTTTGGCCCTGACCGCTTTTCGTATTCGATCCAGACGCGCTCCTCCCTGTCTGCCTATTGGGGCCCATTTGACAAGGTCGCACTTGAGGATAATTGCCTCAGTCTTTCGCGACAAAAGCTCTAATTTGGCAAAGCTACACAATTTCCCTATTTCGCCGAATATTTCCTATGCTTTTATATCTATTTCTTTGCGAGATTCACCGCTGACTATTACGATAAGATTATCCGCGTACGCTAAGAATTTATCTCCAACTCTAGCTTCCAGAGCGCTAAGGAATCCGTCAAACATGACGTTCGAACAGATTCGACTTAATACGTGCGGGCAACCTCTGGTAGCTTTCTTCGAGACCGTTATACCTCCGAAGGAGAGAGAGACTATCCGATCACGGAAATAGTCAACTAGCACTTTGATGATGTTAAGGGGGCAGTTAATTTCCCTGAATCCTGATAATATGATGGGCCAGCATTCGCTGTCAAACGCGCCCCAGATATCGAAGAGCAGCGCAATGACGTATCTCTGTTCAGAGGCAGAGACCATCCGTCGCAGCTCCACGACAGCATCCTCCGTCGAACTTCTGGTTGTGAAGCTGAACTGCCGATCGGAGATTTTCCCGGCAAGAGTGACGTCTGGTTGAGTCGCTTCAGAAGAAGTTTCTCGAAAAATTTACCTCTTACGGAGAGGAGACAGATCGGCTTGTAGGATTTGGGGTCCTCCACGTCCTTGCCATTGACCTTCACGAAGACTTTGAGCGAGACTTCCTTCCAGATCGAGGGGAAAATGCCCCACTGAAGGTACAAATTAAAAAGCTTAATGAACTGACTGAGGATTGCCTTGTAGGAGGCCTTCAGTACCGAGACCTCGATGAGATCCAGGCCTAGCGCCTCGTTGTTTGTCAGAAATCTGACTCCTGCTGCGATTTCTGCACCCGAGAAGAGAGGGTCATCGGCAATGTCAGGAACATTGTGTGCGCTATCTCTGACTTCGCGCTTCTGCAGAGTGTCCTCGTTCTCCCGGTCATCCGGCACGTGCACGTCGAGCTGGCGAGCAGCGGTCTCCTCTAGGTTGACGGTCGAAGAGTTTCCGCCACGGAGAGTGCTCAGCGCTTTGTCAACCCCGAGCTTATTGGCCTGATGTTTATAAACAAATCTATAGGGCTTCAAGATTCCTTGCTCCGTAACAAATTCCCGCCAGCTCTCGAGTTTCGCCTTCCTTACCTCCCTGGTGTACTCCCGCAAAGAAGAGCGGTAGTTTCGCAGTTTGGCACAGGGGGTCGGCTCAACACTATCCTTTTGGTATGCTCGTCTATCCCTATAAAAGATTTTTTTTATCGTCAGGTATTTTGTCCACCACGGTTTGGACTTTCCATATTGCCTCTTTCTTGGCATTGCCTTTTCACAGGCGCCCATAAGGGAACCTTCAAGAACATCCGCGAATATCTCCACCTCCTCCACTGACGTCAAACCGAGGACCTCAAATCTTGATCCGGACAGATCGACGGGTGTTTGTAAGCGAATGCACTCAATTTCTCGCGTGCAATGCTCCCGTTGGATCTGCCCAGCGCAGTGCACGGAGTGCAATGAAGGATCGGTGTGGTGAGGGAAATTCTTTGAAATCGAGCTTCGGTTGTGCAATGGTTTACTCTGCTGTTGAGACAGAATGGCGATATGGCCTTTACAATGCGAGGCGTGAGATGTTCTTTCTCTTCTTGTGCCACGCGCAACCGCTGTTACAAGACGCAACAAGATTCAAGTCGACGATCACAACGTTCAAAAATTACAAATATGATTAAATGAAAGACCGACAATCACTCGCGAAGTCGTCGCGAGGACGCGAAAGATATCTCGTAACGAGATGAATACAGAACGTTAGATTGATGTCTCGCACGGACGGTCGAACCCGTAGCGAGCCGAGATACGCGAAAGAATTAGAACCGAACAGCTTGTTCTAATTCCGATCAGAAAAGTTTCTCTTTCTCTGATAGTTCGCTGAACGTTACTTCAACGGTCTCTCTCGTGCTCTGAAGGCACCCAGTTTATATACCGATATCACCTTTTTTTCCAAGCGGAACGAATAGATTGATTGACCTTCGATCGGACGAAGCCTTTTCGATCATGTTCAACTGTGGCAATGTCTTTTGATACAATATGACAATTAGGTGTTTTTATAACCAAACACGTGATTAGACACGCGTGTTTCAAATTTACTTGTGTTGTTGTTGGTTCGCAATCCGAGTGTTATTGTTTCGAGATCGTTTTCCGCATCATGCTCGGCTCACATGATGAGTATGATAACATTAACGTTTTCTGTTTGAATTCAATTCAATTAGAATTTTGACCAACGGGGCTCTCAGCAAATTTCTCCAAATCGACCCGATTGGTGTCGAACCGAACTTTCGTAGTTCGCTGCGCCCTGCCTCTGACTTTTGGCACCCTCAGCCTAATATTTAGGGAGTTGAGGTCACTGGTTGTACAGTCGCAACGTACCTTTCACTCGCCGGCGACGCTGTGCGACGATCCCCATGACGTGCAGAAAGTGGACAGCTATTCGACAACATTAAGGGCTTTGTATCCGCGGACCCGGATAAAGTTCTGGAGCATCGCTCCCTTATCATCAAATTTACGGTCACCCCAGAGAGGGGATCGCGCATTGGCGGCCATTCCCACTAACACCTTCTGTCTCCTCAGTGAAAGAAGAACCATTTCGAGGTGCCTGAGATGCTCCTGTATCTCGTCGCTGGACTGAAAATAGCACGATGCGACGTTGAAAGAGAAGCTGGGTGCTCGCATTTCCGCACATGCGCTGTGCGTCGTGCTGTGCTGCGAAACAAACATTATCTGGAATTCAGAGTTGCAAGCGACTATTGCGGCCCAAGGACGTTGCGCGCACACAGCAGCCACCCTTATTCCAATTCCTAGCCCGACGAAGGCGTATCCACTGCCCTGCTTCCGGACGTGCAACTCCTGCAAGAGCAGGATGTTCAGTCTCCTTTGGATAATGAGTTGACGAACCTCCCGTGTCATCACAGACAAACGCCTGATGTTCAGCTGCGGCGCCCTAATTCCCGTGGATCTAAACAACGCGGGCAGTGAAGTGCTCTTGCCCCGGCACCACAGGTACGGAAGATTCGCTTACCTCTACTGGGGTTTGTGACGAAGTCGCGATCGCGGCAGCTGCGTTCTTCGCGGAGCTATTGCCAGAGCCTGTTCTGGTTTGACTAACCCGGTCGAGGGTTGCCGGTGTGAGCAGCCTATCACATCTCTCTAAGTTAACAATGACAACAGGAAGGCTGAGAATCTGGGACCGTGCAGCTAATTGCTCTGAGCCGCGGATGTGCGCGGCCACAGTTTGTCGAGGCAACCTTTTGGAAGCGGGGCCTCAACCAAGCGCGCGACCGAGCGTGCACGCGACAGAGCATCAGAGGATCCCCCCGCTTCCAAAGTTACGGCCCCGTCTGGTCGGAAGCGTTCAGTCAGACGGACACTCCTCCTCAACAGAACTTTGAAAAATTTAGCCATAATAAATTGTATTTGGTGGTCGGAATGGATGTCGAGCAACGCAGAGCCGCCTTACGTTGCCAAGCCTAGAGACCCCGGGGAGTCGGCAGGTACCCCAGGTTTGTGTCGTTAGCGAATGCGCATCTTTTCCGTCCTCGCAGCCATTCATACCCTCGGCACGATGCTTCCACCTTGATATTAGGACTGTAAAGGCAGGCCGGCCCGCGCTGAAAATAAAAGGGAGAACTCCGGTTCCGTCGTCGCTGTGAACAAAGCTACAGAGACGCAGGGCCCGGTAGTTTTAATTTAAGGGCAGCCTCCGCGCGCCTCCCACGCACTGCAGTGCGCAGGAAAAGGGCGGAAGTGAGGTGTCCCGGGGATGAGGTTAGGGTGGTTGGTGTTTTTGGGTGAGTAAGGCTTTTACCGTATTTGAACCAATTACGTGTTCGCGGTAGTGCTCGTGAGGGATGTGAGACTGGTTTGCGGAGAGGAAATGTGGAGAGGAGTGGGGGTATGTGCGATGCGGTCCGGTGGCGCCACCTTAGCTCCAGAGAGTTCAGCAACTGTCAATGCGTCAATGGTTTCATACCGTTCGAGACTCTGGCCATCCTTCGGTGCCTCACTGTTACGTCATCACCCGTTCCGCTACCGCAACGAACCAAGGCACCTGAAAAAGACAAATTTATTAATGTAACCGGATCTGTCGCCGCTGGGGCAGAGCCACAGAAGCGCAGGGCCCGGTAGGTCTGTATAACGCATCCTCTGCTCGGCTTCCCCGCAGCGCCAGGGTTGCGTGGAAGAGGGCGTTTGGGAGACAGGCCATAACAGGTAGCGGAATACAAAGACTTTACAGCATAAGGGCAGTTCTACTGTCCGCAGTAGCGCGGTAATTTTCACTATGGGGAGGAAGAGGCGTCTTTAACGTTGTATTGCTTTAGAACTGCTTATGCGTTCGCGGTAATGAGGTGCGTCCCTCAGGAAAAGTGGTAGGGGTAATTTGTGGGTACCGCGTGAGAACAGATTTCCTTTTCGCGGTCATTCTTGTGGGAGTGGAAAAAATGCGGAGATTTAGTCTGAACCGCATGGGAACAGATTATCTGTTCGCGGTAATGTTATGTTAATAAAGGAATGGATCAAAGGGAAGGGGAGGGAGGTGGGAGAATCCGCCAGCAACTCTAAGGCTCCAGCACACCAGCTTGCTGTCTTAGCGGATTTCATAGTACCTTCTGCGCCTCGGCACCAAGGCGCCGGCAGTTCGTCCCACGAGGGACCCGCTGAGCCTTCTCCCCCGCCACTCGAGGGAAAGGTAGCGTAAGTCCCAGCCAGAGCTTTGTCAACCGCCAGGAGGAGTGATTGTTGCGAGTTCCTCCAGCGTTTCCGACTCACACCACGAGAATTTGGGGTTGGCACGTGGGAGATGCTGAGAACCAACATCTCCCTTCTATTTCGGATTTCGGATTCGGATTTTCGGATAAGATGACATCGCTTTGTCTAGCCTGAAAAACATGATCTAGTCACGGCCAGGGCCGGGCCTACTATTCGCATCTTGCACCACGATCGACCGTGTACGTAACAAACGAAAGCATTCTGCTGTCGAAATTTGAGTTTCTGAATGGAAAACCTTAGCATAATTCATTTAGCTGGTGACGCGTGAATTTCTCCACATAAAAACACCAGCGAAAGCATTCTAAAAGTTTAATTTGAAATTTTCAATGAAATTACATTTTATGTATGTCAAAACGGCAACCAGCAGTCTGCGAGCGAAATTTTAGTTTCTCAATGAAAAACCACAACAGAATGCATTTTGCCAGAAATGTAATTTCCTCACTACTATACTCTTTCACTGCGGATATGTCGTGCGATTTCAGTATGAACCATTTTGTTTTCTTGTTCTCAGATACCACCGATAAAGAGTAACGGAGAAACGAATATCTTAACGCTGAATGGAAATTAACAATGTTATCAGCATGCCGCGAAATGCTGTCAAAAGTCGATGCATTTATTTCAGGTTCGGTTTGTGAAAAGTCACTGAGACGCATAAAGTAATCAAACGAAGATTTCTTTGAGCAACAATAATTTGTCTAATCATGTCTAATTAATACATCTAATCGCAACAAGTATCCTTCCCCATATATCCTCATTTTCACAGAAATAGTAAACTACCGTATTCATTCTTTAGCCTGGTATTTATGGCCATCGAAAACATTCCCGTAAAAGCGCTACCGGCAAAGGTTAATGCGTGATGCTTGCACTGCTTCTTGTATTTCCGGAATGTTCCCGCCGGATGGAAAAATTACGTCAGGCACACAATCTGAGCCTGAATAAGTGTTTTCGGAAGGTAAAGAAAGCTCCGGTAAACGCGTGCATATACACATACACACACACACACGCTCGCGCGCGCGACAGTGAAGGTTTGGAGTCACTAAGTACCACACGAATGACGAACTGTGGTGTTCCGATCTCTGCCGAGAGATGCAAAGGGCTCCACGTGGTGCATTCTGGGTAGTGCTAAAGCTGCCCGTAATTTTTATTTGGCTTTATTTGTATTATAAAACTCATATACTAACCGTCCCTTTTTTCATTTTGACACAGTTCGAAACTTTCCAATTTCAAGTTATATCATAAAAAAGCGATAACTCGAAAATAACGCATTACTGTACGTATGGTAATTTCAACATTTTTCTTTATTTTTGGGCCTCCCATCATTCCCTGAGTTATTTACTTCGACTTATGGTATACTCTGTATATGAGATGGACACAACTCTTTCCAATTTTATGATGAAAACTTTTAAATGTTGTTTTCGATTTTCTGAGAAAGCTGTTATATATGGGCTTTTACCGAAAGTTGAAGACTTTGGCTAAAATAACCAGTTTATTCCTATTGTTGAAGAGTTTGGCTACAATAATCAGTATATTCTTATTCCCCCTATAATACAACTTACTTGTGTGTCTATGATTCTACGCAACTGCAATTTTTCAAGCAATGTATTGGAGAAGTAGGTCTAATAAAGTCTAAGACACACACACACACACATGCGCGCGTGCAAAGAGAGAAAGAGAGGGAGGAGGTACGTTAGCAAAATTCAGACTGGACAAACAGTTTATTATAACAATTGTATATTAGTTGAAAACTTAAACTCACAAGAAAGCTTTTATGAAATTTAAAAAATTTTTCCTGAGCTCTGTTATTCAATGTAACTCCCTTTTGATTCGATTATTGTCACGATTCTCTGCCTGAGGCGAGAGTACGCTCTCTTTAACTGCTCTTGATCTAAATCTACGTATGCTGCTTCAATAGCGGTCTGAAAAAATGCCACATTGTGGTGCCTGTACTTGTTGGTAACTATTTTATTAACGCTCTACACGTAAGAGTTTAGAGGATTTAAATCTGGATTATTGAGAGGCCAGAATTCCTTGAAACAAAACACGTCCACATTGTCGGAGAGTCAGTTTTATACTTAAGTGGCTTGTGTGAGCCAGTCGTGCGCCGTCTTATTGGAAGATGTATAGCCTCCCAGAGGTCATGGTTTCCATCCATCGCTTCACTATTGTCCTCAGAATCTGTAAGTAGATCTCCTTTGTGATTGTTTCTCCCTTTTTAAAGAAATACGGCAAAATGATATCACCCTCATCCGAACGTCAACAAACACCTACTGTTAAAGACAAATATACTGGGAAATTTAAATTGAAATTTATCCGGATTTTTCTGACGCACCTTGTATATATAGAAAGGAATTTAAATACAATATTAATGGTATTATGTAAAAAAAGTATAGTTGCGTCTTGGAAGAGGATGTACGCAACAGACATCGCACATTCGCGTACTCGCGAGGCCTAAACGTACTGACAGGTCTGCACATCAGGTCAAGGTCTGGAAAGGCCCATTTACTCCAATCGAAGAACGTACATTAAGTGGTCTTTTATTTAGGTCAAAGAACTTAATCTCTTTACCTGGAATAAGACCATATGAGAGTGTTGAAAAGGGAATTCTAATTGAAGTAATTGAAAGAAAATGTATAAATAAATATAACAACCTTAGTTAAATTTAGGATATTTTGCATAAAAGAGTTTATTAATTATACTAATAACATAATTTGTTTCTTATATGGATTAACAATAGTGATAAATTCATTAGAAAAGTCATTGTAAAAGATACAATAATTAAAAGATGAAACGGTTAACGGAACTTAAACAATGGGAGATATAGCTTAATATCAAGTGCACTTTTATAAATCAGCGTTATTGGAATAATACAAATAAAAGATGAAGGTTAAAAGTAAAAATAATCATTGCAACTTAACGTAAAACAATTGGATTTAACGTAAATATTTGACGAGAATATTTAACATATCGGTATGGTGAGAATAATAATATTATATAATACAAGGAAGATAATAATTACACTGTGATATATGTGTGTGTTTAAGAAGAGAAGTGGGATTGGAGTGAAA
The DNA here is from genome assembly GCF_001313825.1 of Dinoponera quadriceps. Taxonomy (NCBI): domain Eukaryota; kingdom Metazoa; phylum Arthropoda; class Insecta; order Hymenoptera; family Formicidae; genus Dinoponera; species Dinoponera quadriceps. Next base: position 14,943 of record NW_014556697.1, read on the forward strand.
TTGTTAACAATCATGTATAAATATGAAATAAAGTACAGACTTACAATTCTGGTGGATCGACTGTGGTGAATAGTGCGCCGAACATGGCTTTGATCGGACGATTAATACAAAACACTAATGCACGTATACACATAAGATAATACACATTATATAATGACATAAGATAATACACATTACATAATAACTATAACGGTAACAAATGAAAAACAATAATTCAGATGAAAAAGTAATAGTAAAAGTAATGAGAATGAGAACACAAATGCAATTGCGAAGAATAAGAATCCAAGAGTGAGAATCTGAGAATGCTAAGAACTGCTGAAAATTGTTAGGAACTACTGAGAACTGCTAGGAACTCTTAGGAACTGCTGAAAACTATGAAGAATTGTCAAAACTGCTAAAAGAACTACGGAGTATTGCGCGAGATGGCAAGAGAGTAGGGTTTTTATAGGGAAAATTTTGGGAGTGGCAGATGATGGAGATGCGATTGCCAAATAGAACAATTTTTGTGGAAAGGAGATGTGGGGGGTTGGGAGATTTCTCAATAGGTTTTTAAGGAGAAGATGATGATAATCCTCAAGACGTAGGAGGTAGAAATTGACCACTCCTACGATTGGGAAAAGGCACCTATGTTTCTTAGGAAGGAATCTTTTTTGAGTTGAAAAGTTGGTGGGACGTTGGACGTGGTCTTCAGAATGTTAGCAAATCATAAGAACGCACGCAAGACATAAGGGTGATGCGTTATCAAGATCTCTCTCTAAATATCTTTTGAGTTTTAAGTTTTATGATGGACCAACGTTCTTTCCACATCTGGTCGGCCTCTTAAGCTATGTTCCTACTTATATTATAATTTTATTATAGAGTGCTATTTGATCAAATCCGTCTGTTTCCCAATGAAAGGAACAAGAGTTTTTAAAAAAGGAGCAGAAAAAAATTCATTTTCTGTGAAGTACGCAGGACGTAACAGTATATAACTAAATTATTTAATTAAATATTTCATAAACATACATTCTGTCAAATAAATACCGGGAGTTATTTATTTTAAAAGCCCGTGTAAAAGGTATGAGATCAAATTTTTTGTTGTAGGTCAACCTAGTAGGTACCAATGCACCTAATTGTCACGTAGAGTTTTGGCGCTATCTGTCGATTAGTTTATTTGCAGCTCTTAGTATTGTTAATCGACCTCAAGTGTACTTTGCTATTTTTAAAATGGATAAAATTATCGAATAAAGTTTTTGTCTCAAATTTTGTGTTGCCAATGAAATTTCTTGGGCGGAGTTGTTGAAAATGTTGGAGAAGGCCTACGATAAGTCAGCTTTATCGAAAACACGAGCATACGAGTGGTACAAAGCATTCAAAGAAGTCCGAGAAAATCAAAGTCATGTAGACTGTTTTCTTTGACTATCATGGTGTTGTCCACTCGGAATTTTTTCCGAAGGAACAAACAGTCAACAAACAATATTATCTTAGCGTTATGAGGTGTTTGAGAGGAAATGTTCGCCGTAAAAGGCCAGATTTGGAAAGTAAATTTTTGGATTTTGCACCATGATAAAGTGCCGTCCCACACATCGATATTTGTACGTGAATTTTTGACTAAAAACGCATTGAATGTCATCGATCAAGCACGGTATACAGATATAGCTCCATATGACTTTTTCCTGTTCCCTAAACTCAAATTGCTACTTTGTGGAAGACGTTTTGAGTTCATTGAAGCCATAAAACAAAATTCGCAGAAAGAGCTGCGGGCCAAACTGGAAAGTGCTTATAAGAAATGTTTTGATGACTGGATAGTTCGTTGGAATAAGTGTATTGCATCAAATAGGATCTATTTTAGAGTCAACAAAATAAATTTGGATGATAAATCCAATAATTATTGTTTTATTGAAAAATTACCAGTCTTTATTTGAGAATGTATATAATTTGCATTTATTCATACTATACCAAAAACAAGATTAATTTTCTAGATTTTCAGAAAGAAATAAGATAAATAAAATATTTTCGGAATTAATTATATTTAATTACATTAACAATTACTATGACATATACTTAATATTGAACTACAATAATAAAATTAACAAAAAGTTATATATTTAGCTTTTCTATTGCATTTATTTTCATATTACTTTATATAACATACTACTGTAATCAAAAAATATTCGAACTATATTAAAAAAAATTAAAGTAACCATTCATCAAAATTTTTATAGTCTCCTTTGAAGTAGTCCTCATTGTTTGCAACGCACATATATCAGGGTTTTATCTGAAAATGTTGCCTGAAAATATTGCTTATACGTGGTAGACAGTGGTAGACAGTATGACATTCAGTTCACACAGCGATTTTTCTTTGATGTCTCCAATCAATTCGAAACACTGTCCACAAAATAGTTCTTTCAGTAAGGGGAAAAGGGAAAAGTTGCAGAGGGCAATGTCTGGTAAATACGGTGCTTGCGAAGCAACATTGGTTGATTTTTTTGTCAGAAATTCAAGCACAAATGTCGAGGCATGCGATGTTGCGTTGTCGTGATGCAAAATTCACAAGTTGATTTCTTACAATGTCGTCCGTTTCTTACGGATTGCTTCGCGCAAACCTCATAACGGACAAGTAGTATTCTCCGTTGACTTGTTGACCAGTTGGAAGGAATTCCTGGTGCACAACACCCCGATGATCGAAGAAAACCGTGAGCATGACCTTGACTTTTGATTGCAAATAGCGAGCTCTCTTTGGTCTTGCTTCATTTTTCAAACGTCATTCCAATGATTGTTGCTTTATTTCGACATCGCATTGGTAAACCCATGTTTCATCACCAGTTATGATCCGTTTTATGTATGTGCTGCTTCTGGATACCGTGGAAATCATCTCAGGCGACACCAACACTCGATTCTCTTTTTAAAGAAAATTCAGGTTTTTCTGAATCAAACGCGATGCAACCCGTTTTATGTCTAGTACATTGAACGAAAGGTGCTGGCACGATCCAAATGATATTCCAACTTCATCTGTTGCACAATCAATCGACGATTTTCGAGCACCTTCTAAACGTAAGCGTCATCCGTTGACGTTGATGGTTTGCTAGAGCGTGGATCGTCTTCAACAAATTCTCGGCCTTCTTGAAACTTTTTAAACCACTCAAACGTACTTGATTTTGATAAACAATCATTGCCATAAGCTTTTTACAGCATTTTGAATGCGTTTGTGAACGAAATGTCATTTGCAACACAGAATTTTAAAATAAAATTCTTTGCTCCTTATTTCTCGACATCGTAAAAATCTCCGTGCACAAAAAGCTTTATTGACATAAATAACTGCTACTCTCAAACGGCTCTAAGGAACGCCATGATTTTTTCACCAAATATGAAGGATATGTGTACCAACTTAAGCAAGTAAGCGGATTTGATTTATAGTTTTCCCGCGAATTTTAAAAAATAAGGTTCGGATACTTTTTGATCATACATAATTTAAATTACTTTATGCAACAAAAAATATATTACGCAATAGTTTGTTTCTGAATACACCAAAGAAAAACAATAAAATTTTCTATTTCCGAATCATTCTCTTTCCTCTTTCATTTCAAGCCTTATAGTTCACTCCTAATGTTTGTATTCTTTCTAAATAATATTGATCTAATATTTCCAATTGTGTTTTAAGAAAATAATAAAACATGCCTGCTTCATTCGGAAGTTATGTAATCGATTCTATAAGAAAATATCTAAATTTATCATGATATACCATACATAATTTTTTAGATTTAGAAGTCACATTAAAAGTTTCTTCAGTTTTTTTCTTGTTTTTTAGTTATGCGATATAAATATAAATATGTTTATTATATATGTTATATATTATATATATGTTATATGTTAGTAATGATGGAGAAGTTCCGCTTTCTATCTATGTCTGTTGTATATCTGTGTGCTTTCTTAGGCAAAATCTAAGTGTTATTTCATTTACTTTTTGACGATTTATATATTACTAAACGTCCTAAAAAGATTAACAAAAATATTCGTGCTACACAAGTCTACATAATCTTATTTTAACTCGTTTTTGTTCTAAATCGTGCCCTTATCATATATCATGCATACTCCTATAAAATGTAGTGCAGACAAAACAGATATTCAAGATGACGTCAAAATGACGAGATAATGATCGAATCATGACCAAAAAATGAGCTTTTATAATGATTTTCTTATTATTTTGAGATCATCGTGATTTGCTGTTCTGTATAAGTATGACTAAAAGATGTGGGCAAATTTTAATAATGAATCGAACATAAATAGAATATACAGGGTGGACTATTTTAATCCACCCAGTCGAATATTTCGAAAACCAAGGCCGGGAGAGAAATATTTTTCAGACAAAAGTTGTTTGGTTTCGAGGGGACCATAAGACGGTACCATTGGTTTGACCTTGAAGAATTATTTGAAAGTCACATGAAGGTCACCTCAATTTTTTTAAATGGCATACTCTATTTTTTGTTACATATTCTTGTAGCTGACCTAGAGAGCTTTCCAAAACACTTTAATGAAATGTTTCTTCATTGAGTATTTTTCGAGTTATAAAGCTCCAAAGTTGCAATTTGAAAATGCATGATGTGCTCTTTGACGTCCTAAACGGCCTTGGCGAGCTCTTAGTTCGAGGTCCCGGATTGTAGTATGATTCGGATGTTGTTCTCTTTCGCGGTAACGATTCCGGTAAACTCGCGAAGCTTCATGATAATTTAGTTCACATTCTCCGAGAACAAGGAGAATATCAACAATCTCTGAGGGACGATAATCAGCCATGGGTATTGTTGGCAGACGTAAGCTTCTGATTGTGAGTAATAAAGTTTGATACTCCGATCAACAGTGGAAGAGATTTCCGTAATCAATTGATACCTATTATCCAATTGTATCTACAGACTATTAATTCCTATTAATTCCTATTGCAAATTTGGAGCTTTATAACTCAAAAAGTACTCAATGCAGAAACATTTCATTCGAGTGTTTTAGAAAGCTCTCTAGGTCAGCTACAAGAATATGTAATAAAAAATAGAGGAT
>NW_014556698.1:0-3328 GCF_001313825.1 Dinoponera quadriceps
TCTAGTAAACCGTGAAAATCGCGGGGTTTTAAGGATATAGGAAATTTGGTTTTTATAAAGCACTTAACAAATGATTTCAGGAGTATCGGGAATGGAATACCCTCTATACGTAGCGCAGATGCTGGCAAAGAGTCTAGGATATTCATTGAATAAAGGATGTAAGGGTGATTGCGAATCTAAACTGAGCGTTGACATGTCCTTGTTCTTACAATATGATTTGGAAGAAAAAGGATTATGTAATGGCATGAACAGAGTGAGGTGCATTAACTATTTACTTGCAATGTTGTCCTTGTTGCTTTATAATGATGAGGTTGTTATTGACACAAGGTCGTAGCTGGGAGCCTGGCGTCCTATAAAAGACGTACACATTAGTATTTCATCCTGGATCTATGTCCGTAATTTTAATTTTGTCCATGTGTACTACGCGAGTAGTATTTTTATACTGTATTTTAATATTGTTCTTCGGAAGTACTTGTAAAACCTTGTGTGGGCCTGTATATTGATCAGAGAATTTGCCCTTGATTGGTTCTTTTAGCAAAAATATATTATCACCTTCTTTGATGCTGCGAGAATTTAGGTTTTTGTCATAATATTTTTTACTTCTTTCCTTTGAATGTATCAGATTGCGTCTGGCTTCTTGCTGCATATAATATAGTTTATTGAACAGATCGGTTTCATAGTAAGTTGGTTCGAGATTACTGTCGAGGTTTATACGTGATAAAGGGAGTCTTGCTAATCTTCCAAAAACTAATTCGTGAGGACTATACTTTGTGCTTTCGTGAGTGCCTGTATTATACGAGAACATAGCCATTTCTATGTAGTCGTCCCAATGTTTTTCGTCTGTTATTTGAGTCTTAAGGTATTCTATTAATACGTGATGTGATCTCTTGACGGAGCCATTTGATTGCGGATGGTACGCGGTTGTTTTATATTGTTGGATGCCAAATTTTTTTGCTAGGTTTCGCATTAATGCGGTTAGGAATACTGAGCTTTGGTCTGTAAATAGAGCTTTAGGAGCTCCATAGATACAAATGAATTTTTTCGTAAAGGCGTCTGCTATAGTTAACGAGTTTGCTTCTTTTAGCGGTATGGCTATCGAGTATTTTGTCAACAAATCTTGAATAGTTAAAATGTAGATATTACCTTGATTCGTAGGAACTAATGGTTCTAAAATATCCATTGAAATTTTATCGAAGGCTGACCCGGGCGTGTCGATGATAATCATGGGTAGTTTGGTTTTCACGCGGGTTAACATTTTAATCTGACAATTTTTACATTTTTTTATAAAGTTCTGGATGTCTTTCTTCATTGTGTTCCAGTAATAGTTGGCTCTAACTCGATTGTATGTTTTATTGACCCTTTTGTGTCCTTCAATGTTTGATGGGTGATTTTCGTTTATTATCTTTTCGCGTTCTACTACTTCTGGGGTTTGTGCAACACCTTGACAAATCGTGATCGTGACGTGTGTATCTTCAAAGTGCTTAATAATTTGCTTTAACATGTATGACCATGGAATGTCATCGTAAGATTCTGTTCTGCGAATACTAAATGATTTTAAATCTAGTTCTCTCGTGACATCTAATAGTGACTTTAAGCAATTCTTTATGTTATCGGAATCTATTAATTTTCTACTGTCTGTTTTAATGGGTAATGCTATTAATTGTTTTGTTTTCATGCTCGTTACTTTTGCTCTTTCGAGATTGATATCTTCGTAAAAGGGTAGGGCGTTAGCTTGCTCATATTCTCGGGCACCGTTANTTAATAGTGACTTCAAGCAATTCTTTATGTCGTCGGAATTTATCAGTTTCTACTGCCTGTTTTGATGGGTAGTGCTATTAATTGTTTTGTTCTTATGCTTGTTACTTTTGCTCTTCCGAGGTTGATATCTTCGTAAAAGGGTAGGGCGTTAGCTTGTTGGTATTCTCGGGCACCATTGTCTACTGGGTGGCCGTTTACTTGGATAAAGATTACATGATTCTCTAGATAAGACATTAAGGGATCTCTCCTCTCAGTGAGGGTCAATAATGAATTTGTTTTCTCTGCTTCGTTAGGTTGTACGCGGTTTGATTCGAACATTAATTCGTCACTTTCTGAATCTGAGTCTGACGTGTCTGAAAAGGAATTTTCAATCGTTTCTTCTTCTTCGCTTATTGTACCAAATTTGTCTTTTACTATATTTATCACGGGCGTTTCGTATGTATCATCATCAAGGTTAATCTCATTTCTTATTTCAGNCGTTTCGTATGTATCATCATCAAGGTTAATATCATTTCTTATTTCAGGTTCGCACGGGGGAACGTTTTTGAATGTTTTATCGGGAGACTCCTTATCTTCAGGGTATACGGGGAGTTCGAATGCTTTGGTTCTGGTGGACGCTGGGGGTGTGGTTAGTACATTATTATCCACAATATCTGCGGGGAAAACAGTAATATTACTTGGGCGAAACGCATCAGCGTGGGGGAGAGTACCTTGAGTTGCTTGAGTGGTTTTAAAGGAAAACAGAGTTTCGTCATCGGATTCATTTTCAAACTCGTCATCATTATTATTGTTGTTACTTTGAATCATATATAATTTATTTGGTACTGGATTTCATGACAGGGCGTCCGCATTGCTATTCAAAGTTCCTTTCTTGTATCGTATTTCGTATTCGAATTCTAACAATTTATTACGCCATTTCCATAGGCGCGACAGTGGATCTTTCACTGAATGTAACCAAACTAGAGGCTTATAATCTATGATAATGATAAATTTTTTTCCATATAAGTAAGGTCGTAAGTAAGATGTACAATATACGATGGCTAAACATTCTTTTTCAATTGTTCTGCGGTGTTCAAGACTCGCGATGTGTATGCAATCGGCAAATCTTTTCCAATTGGACCTTGACTTAAAAGTCCTCCGATGGCGTATCCGGACGCATCGGTTGTTAAACTAAAAGATTGTGTAAAATCTGGATATTGAAGTATAGGATCTGAGCAAAGGGATTTCCTTAAATTATCGAATGCTTCTACTTGAGGTTTTGACCATGCGAAAGGTGCGTCCTTCTTTAATAAGTCTGTCAGCGGTTTTGCAATCTTTGAAAAATTGGAAATGAATCTTCTATAATATCCGGCGAGGCCTAAAAACTGTTTTATATTTTTTTGATTGGTTGGTACAGGAAATTCATGAATGGCTCTTATTTTACCAGGATCGGGGCGAACACCTTCGGATCCTATAATGTGACCTAAATATGCTACCTCGTGTCTTAAAAATTCGCATTTATCTGGTTGTAGATTTAAATTTACTTCCTCGAGTCGTTTCATTAATCTTCTGAATTTAGTTCCATGTTCTT
>NW_014556699.1:0-1902 GCF_001313825.1 Dinoponera quadriceps
ATTACAAATTTTTTTTACCTATTTATTTATATTATTTATTTCCACCTTGCTTCTGAATTTTTTCTAATTTTTTTGGAAGTTTCTTTCTGTTTTTTCGCTCTTTCTAAACTTTACTCTTTTTGTTGCTTCATTTTTTGCCATTAACTCGTGATATATGTAAAACGACGACTTATCCTTCTTCTATTTATTGATTTTTTTCCTAAGTTTTTTTTCTTTTTTCGTTTTTCTTCTGTTTTTGGTCCTTTTTAATTTTTAAATTTTTGTAGCTTAATATTTTTAATGATTTGTGGTGTATATATAAAACGACGGCCTACCTTCTCTTTATCCTTGCGTGTTTTTAAGTCTTTTTCTCGGTTTTTTTTCTTTCTTTAGATATTTTTAACATTTACGTTTTTCGTTGCTAATTTGTGTTATTTTTTTCTACTCCATTTTATTCTGTTTATTTATTTATTTATTTATTTATTAAATTTATTTTATTTTATTTATATATTAATATATTTATTTATTTATTTAGTTATTCCATGCCGCCTTCGGAGCATACCCAACATAACATGAGACAGCCGTTGTCTAAGTGGGGTCAGAATGATATTGGGACGAGGTCACGATGAGGTCAGGATGAGTTCAGGATGAGTTAGGTTACCGGTGTTCGGAAAAATGATATTTGTGACATCGTTCGCGCAGGCAGGCAATTCATTAATAAAGTGTGAAAAGTGAAGTGGTAACTTTACCCCCTTCCATTTTGATCTCTCGCCCGTATCTCGTAACCCATTGTTGTGGTAAGATTGGTGTCTGAGGGGACATTGCTGCCCGTGGGAAGCACAATCAGTCGCACTCACCCCACCCTTCCACCACCGCCCGTTGAGGCGCTGTATTTTTGGAAGTTGCGTTTATGGAATAGGGAACTTCTCACAACTCTGCCACGATTGCTAATAATATATCGGGGGTGCGTGGACCGACGCACTTTTCTTAAGTCTTTCTAACGAACACGGCCCCAACCCCCTAACCTCACTCTTTCGAAGGTTACAGCAACAACGGTTACAACGGTTACAACGGTTACAACGGTTTCCCTTAAAAACCTAACAGTCATTCTTGCTTTCGGCCTTTTAATTCTTCACAAATAGAAGTATTACATATTTTTTTGTTACCTATTCATTTACGCTATATATTTCCACTTTGCTTTTGAATTTTTTCTAATTTTTTTTAAAGTTTTTATTCCGTTTTTTTTCGCTCTTTCTAAACTTTACACTTTTTGTTGCTCCATTTTTAGCCATTAATTTGTGATACATGAAAAGCGACGAGTTATCCTTCTTTTATTTATTGCTTTTTTTCTAATTTTTTTTCTAATTTTTTTTGTTTCTTTTCTGCTTTTTGGTTCTTTTTAATTTTTAAATATTTGTAGAATAATATTTTTAATTATTCGTGGTATATATGTAAAATGACGGTGTAACCTTCCTTTTATTCTTGGGTTTTTTAAGTATATATCTCGGTTTATTTTCTTTTTTTAAGCCTTTTCGTTTCAGCCGAAATGGCATAATTTTGACGTTCAGGTTTGAATCTATACCCAACATACGATTTTATTGTTATATCTCAACCCTCAAGACGGTTATAATCAGCTTTGAAGTGTATTCTCAGGTTTTGAAGGCCACTGATAACGAATCTGAAGTCAGATTTTTGGGAAAAGGTGGATTTTTATCCTTTGGGCCTTATGTAGGGCCTGTTCCAAGTCGATTACCATTATGAGACATGACTTAATCGAAAGAAAATTTAAAAAGGAATATAATAAAATAATTTAAAAAAAATCGAATGTGGCGTACTTTGTGAAATTTTGATTTTAAACATTAAAATCTCAAAATAATGGTAAAAACTATTCCCTAAAATTTTATAAATATTTTTTTCAGATTC
>NW_014556700.1:0-613 GCF_001313825.1 Dinoponera quadriceps
CAATCACTTAAGAATCCGACATTTCATATGCACCAACCTAATACAAATTTTAATAAACCAAGTAACATTAGTTCACTTTTGGGATTCTCATTGAATTGTATATTAGAATTGCAACAACGGTACGAATCGGACGCACCGATTAACCAATATGAATATTATTCTTATAGAGTGTCGCGTTGTCATTGGCTCGTATATCAACAGTACGCGCGTACATACGATACATAAATATTCGCCTGTACTGCTATCAGGATATAAGATATGGGAAACGCCGGTACTTATTGTCATTTACTTTCCAATTATCGCACAGAGTATTGCAGATTTACAATGAATGTCGTGGATTAAGAAGGACAATCGCTCGATTTTTGCGGGGAAGAGATTACTGTTAGAATGCTTGTACGAAGGCGATGATAATAGATGTATTCTATGAGATGCTTATGGGGAATCAAATGCAACAGGAGGAATAAGCAGGAAATAAATTTTCTTTTTACGAAACCCGCGATTAAAGTTCCTTGCTTGAGAGAAACTATACATTAAACGATGAATTTTTGAAATTTCTGGGATTCCTCGTACGGAGTAATTAAGAAAGATGATTGACATTTTGAACATCGGAAAT
>NW_014556701.1:0-1917 GCF_001313825.1 Dinoponera quadriceps
TAACCTTAATTCGGCGCGCTCCTATGAGCACGCCACACGCCTTGCGATAAGGCTTTCGCCCTTGAGACGGGCGCTCCGAGCCGCCACGTCGCAGAACATATATAGATTTTAGATTTAAAACTCTCTATTTGAGAAATCACATATTGTGACATGGCAGATTTCGCGCGACCGTCACAGGACCCGGGGACTCCGGGAGAACTCTCGTAATAGCAGGATACGCTGATGTCAATAGTACGTTATCGCCTAATAAGAAATAACAAATAGATTAGTATTTTATTAATCTCGCATATGAATATTTTTTTGTGGAATTATTCAATACGCAATTTATAACGATATAAATAAATAAATAAATAATAAATAATGGGTATTTTTTACTGTTGTGGATTGAGCAAAGCTCGACCGCCGGGTTGCAGCGCGACAGTCGAGATAGTCCCGCGCGCGCAGGACTCTCGCCGGCGCAGCTAGCGGCGCACGCCACAAGGGAGCGCGTCGCCCGGGTGATCCGCCCGCGAGCGAGTTCGCTCGTTGGCGGGTATATAAGAGTGCTCCGTAGGAGCGCTCGGGGAGAGCGAGTTCTTGTCTGCCATAGCACTTAGGTCGATAGAACGGTGAGCATACATCGTTCGCTGCGACTCGGTGTTATTGTGGATATTGGCTCCTCTCTAGGTCCGGGTTATACAGGGTCTTTAATATCTACCTTCAAGGTTGAGGAGATTCCTAAAGCGCCCGGTCGCCGACGGCGGGGAAACCTTCTTCGCGAGGCACCAGAGTCATTTCTCGGAGAAATTCGTTCCGTCCGATTTCCATCGTCGGCATCGTTGGATCATTGAGGACCCAAAGCGTCGCATCGGCGACAAACACCGACCATCGTTGGCGCAGTGGGTATACAACGTATACGACGGGATGCACTCGCGGGTCGCCGTATTACGGTGCGCTCGGTTTCTACTCGGTATGTTGCTGCACGCAGTGTGCTCGCGTCGGTCAAGTCCCGGAGCGGAGGGCACGCGGTATCGTACTCCTGTTCAGTATCGGTGGGCTTGGCCGGACGGGGATTGGAGATGGTACGGTATAGTTTGCGGCGGTGGACGTTTCGATGACACCTCCGCTGAGATGCAGTTCGGGGTTTGGACAGACACACTTCGTCTGTCCGGCGCGCGGCGCGGATTACGGCGTAAAAGTCCGGGGCGTTCTCTTGGCTTGGAGGCGCAATGCCGATGACGGGAATGGATCGGGCGAGGTCGAGAAATCTCGGCGGAGGCAGCGAACGCACCACCCGTACTCGTTCCTATCCCCAGGTCGGCGTTACGAGCGAGAAGGCCGGGAACTCCCGGTGGACACGGCGAACTCACTGTCCCGGAAATGTGTTAGGAACCGGCGCCCGCGACTTCCACGGGAGAGACGGTGTTATCACCACTTCGGTTTTGACGATTGGAAAGAAAGTCGAGTGCGGCTGCAAACTCACAGCTGTGACGGCGCACACATGTCGCGGTTCCTCAACCTGGGGATCGGGATCCGGAGCAGCTTACGATCTTTCGATCCGGCTGACTCCGGTGGACTCGGCATATTTACCACGGCGGAGCTGCCTTATATACCGTTTCCGCCGTGTTTTCCGGCACGCCGTTGTTTAACAACACCGGTTTGTTGTTCCGTGCGCACACCCATGTTTCACGTATATGTCGCGTGTGGAGAGATTTGTGTGGCACAAAGCGTTTGTGGCGGTCCAACGGTCGGTCGGCCGCGAAGTTCGCCGAGAAGGAGGCATTGTTTTGAAATGTAAAATTTTAATAAACCACAGAATATTAGACTTATTATATTTCTGTTTTACTTAGCCTATGACACATTTGGAACAAAAATATATTAGCTTTGCAAATATATTTTTTTATTAGCTATATATAACTTTCATATTGAGAAAAATTA
>NW_014556702.1:0-80743 GCF_001313825.1 Dinoponera quadriceps
CAAATTTAATACGATTTTAAATATAAGATTTGACTGTAAACATCAGTCGTGCGCACTCTTCGGTCGCACGGCTTTGCGACGGTGCCTCCAACGCATATAATTTCCCGTGTACTAACTTGTCGGTCTCATCCTGCCTGTCCGTCTGCTGCTCACAAATCCTAAATGTATGCACCGTAATAGAGCTTAGGAAAAGTTCCGTACAGTGCGTGACTATGAGTTATGTGACAGTATTTATATATAGACTATATAGCGGAGCCACACTAGGAAAGAAGGATTGCGCGGCAAATCATTTTGCGTAAGTAGCACTGACGTAGATATCATCTCGCGTAAGTAGCATTTCCGTTTATATCATCATTCGCACACGAAATTTGACATGAGTGTCCGAAAGATGTGTGGGAATTTTTCAAATTGGTACCGAGTGAAGTTTTAGATATAGTGATTATTAATGCGAATGTGACGATAAGTGCGAAAGTGATCAATCGAGATAAGCGAGACAGTCGGCAGCGAGTGAAAAAATCTCTCTAAAAAATATCAATCAGAAATAGAAGGATTCAGAAGTCAGTGTCAGACATCGGAGCATCGAAGTTACGCAATAACGAGCGCGGTTGTAGTTTCAAATGGGTGAGGCTGGCTGTCGATCGAAATCGCAACTACATGGAGGGACATGAACAATTTTAGTCCCGCTTTGCATGTTAGAAAGTAGGTCGGTTCGTTTTCGCTGCACCGCCGAAAATATGCAATAAGTTGAAGAGAGAAAACATATACTTGTTTTCCTTCAACTTATTGCAATAGTTCAGCGGTGCAGCGAAAACGAACAGACGTAGTGTTAGAAAGTCTACTAGAAAATCTCAGCAAGTCTTTTCTGTAAACTTCAACGTAGAGGGAATAGCCAAAAGCTTTTTGTAAAATTTCGTATAAAATATTTTTATCGGGATTATATAGAAGATCCCTGGTATGTTATGTGTAAATAAATATTAATATTGTTAAATTACCGTAATCTTATTGGGACGTTGATGTGCAGTGCGTATACGTTGTATCATTTATATCACATTGGCGATAACTATTTACAGGTTATTACGAAACTTTTTGGACAGTTCGGGGTATACGATACTCTTCCATGAATGTTAAGAATGGCAAGAAGTAATTTGATTATGTTAAATTGCATTTTGCTCTTCGCGTTCAGTACAGTGCACGCCGATAAATTGACTGTACATACGCGAAATGGCACGTTGGAGGGCCTAATGATGCAAACTAGACGAGGAAGAGACATCATCGGATTCCGAGGAATTCCTTACGCCCTACCACCGCTCGGCGAACTCAGATTTCAGGTTAATTTTCTTGCTTATTGCGAGACGTTCGCGGGGCTGATTATGCTGTTGGAGGATCGAATCTGTTTAAACCTGATGCGAAAATCCAAATTTGCGAAATTTAAATAGATCTTTTACTTTAATATTTACACTCGACATAACGAAGTTATAACAAAAGTTGCAAATACGTAGGAAATTTCAGTATATAGAGTTATGTAGACAACTTAAAGGCTGTTAAGATAAACGTACAATTTTAGAAGTCTATGTTAATAAGCATGGATTAGTCGCTAATTACCTAGGTCATGGCTGTTAAAAGATAAATATAACCAGAGACCGGAATTCATTAACTAAATTTATTTGTGGTATACGTACTGATGTTTAATAAACTGTACGTTGTCTCGCGCAATTCCTCAAAAATCTATGTCAGGAATTTTTGCGGTAATCGGTGTGTAGCGGTTAAATAGGAATATCATTAAAAAAATGAAGTTATCTCCCACGGTTTTATGTACATCGTACTTTTCCTTGCAATTACGCGAATGACACTAATTCGAACTGTCACTTTTCTGAACTAGTACAACCTATTGATTTTTTGTTCACTTTGTTACATTTAACGTCATCAATTTTTACTCCTGTTTGGAGAAATAAATTTAATATCTTCTTGATCGCTGGCATATTTTTATTAGCAGTTTGATTGCACGTTTGAGAATCATTTGTACTCTATGAAAACTTCATATCGTTGAAAAGTGTAAAAAGTTAATCCGCTTGTTTCGGTCAGGTCCGAATATCATTTCCGCCTTTCGCTCGAAACGGTGAACCAGTTCCGACGTAGAAAACAGGTTTAGAACCACCGTTAATCAGTATGCTTAGAATCAATCATGTGATACGATGTGTTTTTCCCGAAAGCCACCAAAGCCCGCGGCCGCCTGGGACGGCGTACGGTCAGCTAAAGACGATGCTGAGATATGTACACAGCTGGATATTTTCATTCAGTCAGCAATGATCCAAGGCGTTGAAGATTGCCTTTACCTGAATGTCTATACACCGAAAGTGCCATCAGATCAGGAAGCAGCAACGTTCCAACGATTTCCAGTCATGGTCTTTTTACACGGTGGTGCATGGTTGATCGGTTCCGGTCACTCTTCATTTTACGGGCCGAAATTTTTATTGGACCATGACGTCGTTTTGGTCACTGCGAATTATCGGTGAAGAAACTTGAATAATGATCGTTTGTAAATTCAATCATCGTTCGTACGACCTGATCTTTATTACGAGTTTTATTACGACTAAAGGAAGAAAACGCTGCTTTGTCTTTTTTTCAACAATGTTCAGATATACCGAGTGCCTGAAACCTTTCTTCATATTCGTGGTGCTTAGAAATCAGTTGATACTCATCGTTGTTATGAGATTTTCAGAAGTAAGCCATGTTTCTTTACACGGAGTAGAGCCCACCGCTTCCTGTATACTCATTAGTTCATACAGATTAATTAATTCTTCCTTAATTATTGTGAATTTTACAAAATGATATATAACCTTTCTTCACTTTAATAATATATATACTTCTTGCAATAGACTTGGACCGTTAGGTTTCTTGAGTACGGAGGATATGGAATGTCCAGGTAATGTAGGTCTGAAGGATCAGGCGCAAGTCATTCGATGGGTGCACGAGAACATTGTCGTTTTCGGCGGTGATCCGAATAAAGTGACCATTTTCGGTGGAAGCGCGGGCAGTGCAAGTGTGCAATATCATATGATAAGTCCTCTCTCACAAGGTAAGGCTTTATATAAAATGATTATGTTGAAACATTAATGTTTGCAAGAAAATGTATCGCTCAAAAATTAGATAAATATACAAGGTGTCTGAGAACAACTGCATACGGATCTCAAATAAAGCAACTTTTCGCTATTTATGCTATTCCGTAACCGTCTATCGATAATTGTCGGCTTAATAGTGTCGCAGATATAACGTGGCAGGAATACTACGCAATAATATAACGATCTAGAAATTGACGGTTACGGAATAGCACCTCAAAACTTGGTGAGCGATGTATTTCATGATATGCAATGATCACGTTTTCGTGACCCGCAGACTGCGCGCTGGGCGACAAAGGAAGGGAAATTGCGCCAGTCACCTAAAAACCAAGTGGAAAGTACATTGCTTGCTGAATTCTGATGTAAAACTACATTCATTTTATGCGGCAATGTATTCCGCTTAATTCACGTCCGTATCAATTCAATAATACTTAATCAAAAAGGTCACATTAATAAAATAAGAATATATTTGTGAGAAACATCCGATAATCGGAAAACCAAACGGAAAGATAAATTATTCTTTGGTTTGAGGCAAATCAATTGATACTTAGGCCTTTAACCCATAAGCTACGAAATTGAAACTCAAAGTATCGTTGCAACATATCAAATGAGTATCAAATGGCCGTGTACCGACATTTAAACGTACCGATACGAATCGGGACGTCCTTAGCATAATTTCTTTCTATGATCGAGAGGTATTTATGTTTCCCTCCCTACACAGGTCTTTACCATCGCGCAATTTCTCAGAGCGGCGCAGCTCATTGCCCGTGGGCTTTAATCAAGCCGGGATTGGCAAAAAAAAACGCTAAAATCGTGGGTAAACATTTGAACTGCCCCACTGAAAATTCCAAGGAACTAATCGCTTGTCTGCGTACAAAAAGTGCCGTCGACATTATAAGTACCAGTCGTCTTTTCCAAGTAATTATACAAATGCTCTTTCCGAATATGTGCTTTTGACAGAGAAATTTCCTGCCCGAAACTTTGCGTACCAAAATTGGCACAATCGATCATTTACGGTCTTTTCATCATATGTCGCATATATCTTCTTTTTAGTTTGCACAGAACATGTATTCATTCCAGTATGCTTCTCGACGTTTCAAATAATACAATTTAATTAACTGATGTTCTATCATAGATCTTCGGTTACGATCCGATATTCTTACCACCGGTGATAGAACCCAATCATCCAGGTGCCTTTTTAACGGAGGATCCTGTAATCTCTACGAAACACGGTCGAATCGCTGATATACCTTGGATGATGGGAGTCACATCTGAAGAAGGAGCCCTAAGAATACCATGTGAGTAAACAATTCGAATCCAATAAGAGAAACGAATTTATGTAAAATAAAAATCTTCCATCATAAAATCCTAATTAAGAAAAAATTTTGCTAAGCGATTTTCTTTAAAGATATTTCTTCATTTTCTTGAACGCGAAAGAGAAGGATTTGTCTTTTCCTATAATTTCTTTCTTTTAAAATTTTATTAATGTTGCAAAGATTACTCGTTTTATTCTCGAAAAGTTATTATCCGTACCTGAGTAATATGTAAACTCAGTTTTCCGCGTTGCATTGAATTTTTTAATTTATTATGTACTTACCACGTGAATCTTTTCAACATAAACGCTGTCGTACACTGTAATGATATCCCATGTGTAATTTCGTACAAATTATGCATGAACAAGACAACGTTGATGAAGGGTATCTTTACGTGATTCGCGATACTTTTCAGCTCTTCACAATTGGGACAATGGTGAACAAGTGAAGAAATTGAATAAGGAATACAAAAAGATAATGCCTATCACTTTGATGTACGAGAACACGTGTCCTAAATCTATGCAAAACGATGTGTCCAGCAAGATCCGGGAGTTTTACTTCGGTGATCGTGCCATTGACATATCCACCACATCCCAAACCATTGACGTGAGTATAAATAGTCGCATAAATTATAATATTAATATCTATAAATCGATTCTATCTATAAAAAGTTACATCCATAATCTCATTTATATCTTACACAAAAGCGTTTCAATCCAATTGTGACTGATATTTACCACGATTATTCATTAATTTAATAGCTTGTTAATGTGATCATTAATGTGATTTTATAATATTACTTATATAAAATTTTACTAATAATTTTACTTATATTATTTTACAGATGTACAGCGACGCATTGTTAATTCATGGGATTTACAAGGCTGCACGAGATTATCTTGATATTCAATCTTCACCTATCTATTTTTATTACCTCGCGTACAAAGGAAGCTCGTCTTTAATCAAAATGTTCGGTGGTACCAAGGATTACGGAGTTTCACACGCAGACGAGCTGCTATATCTGTTCCCCGTGGGTGAATTATTATTTCCTGACACACCGCTGTCCAAGGAAGATAATCGCATGGTCGATGTCATGACTAGCTTCTGGTTCAATTTTGCCAATTCCATGTAAGTGTGAAAATCTCAAGCTGACGTGGTATCATTATAGAATACAATAAAGCTACGAGTGAAACTCATATTTTGGCAATTCTAATCCCGGACTTTCTTCTTGATGAGATGAAGTCGTCATGAAGGTGATTTGGTTGACGGGATATTCGGTTGCATTTTTTCAGGATCCCGACACCGAAGATTACGGAGGAAATCCCCGTGAAGTGGAGTTCGGTGAAAACACCGTACAATTTCGAATATTTGTACATAGGAAATTCAGAGATAACCATGAAAAAAGGCTTTCTCCCGGAGAGAATGAAATTTTGGGATAGCTTGCCGATGCGTCCGAATCTCGAAATGAAACAGAAAGCTAAGGAAGAGCTGTAAATTGTATCATACGTGCAAATAAAAAATGTGGGTGTTGGGAATGTTTAATCCTTAAGCAGCGTCATTTCTTTTAGGATTAATCGTGTCTACGTTTGCGGCTACTTTGCTGGAAAATTCGAATTCCGTAAATGTGTTTTTAGATTTTATAAATATCTCCCAAGTAAACACCAATTATATAACTATTAGTTAGTTTTTTGGAATGTCTTTATGTGCCGGGATGTTTTAATTTCCTACTTAACAATGTAGCTGTTATATAACATGTATGTTATGTAACAATCACATTATTGAACAAGAAATTATAACTAACAATTATACAATGTAACTTCATGTTTGTTGATATAGGTGAAGAACGACACCAGTTTGATCGAGCTTGGTTTAACATCGGGACGTGTTATTGTATCGCCGTTACATGCGCGAGTAAACATTAATGGGGATAAAATCGAAACGTAGAATCTAATCTTTATATGTCATCGTGTAAGACAAAATTAATTATCAAATTTGTTCATAGCATAGATTGCAACATCGGATATCTAAATTATATTAAAATATACTTTCGGCAATTTTTCTTTATCCTTTTAAGTCACTTTAATGATTCTTAGGCAAGTATTTATATTCTCATAGTTATACTGTTTAGCGCTCAATGATTTAAATATTTAGCATTTTTGGAAATATACAATGATCTTAAAGTTGTCGTGACGCAATAGCAGTTTTTTTTCTTTGAAGAAGAAAAATTATATAGCCGACTCTATCAGATCGTTTGTATTTACAAATATATTAATTTATTCACGTATTGATTATAACAATAATATTAATAGTGTTTTGAATGTAATGTGTAAATCAATATACTACGATGGGAGATCTGAGAGATCTCGTGTTATAAATTATAAATACTTCATAGATGCAATGTGTTGTGAAACGCAATATATTGCATGGTCGCTTCGTCAGATTTTAATTATCACTATAGGAATGAGAATTCCTTCCCAAGAGTCTATTCTCCAATTCGTAACGATCCAATATTATCGAATGCAGATAAAGTGTGAACGGATATTGCGTGCTAGCACTAATACAAATACTAGTACAAGAACTTGGTTGAATCTCCGACAGTCACATTTTTATCGATCGTCGAAAAGAGAATGCACGCGACGCCAGCTCTCTTATGTAGATAATGTAGAGATTTAATCGTATCTGTTCTAATGCATTAATACCGCACTGTTTTGGATAAATATACATTCATATCACATCGGAGGTTATTCTAAGGTTCACTAATCTTTATAAGATTAATATTTCCACTTAAAGACAATTCAATCATCTCTAAATTATAAACTAACGATACGCAATAATTAGGAATTGCCGTATTGGTCCGGATACTCGTCGACAATACGTTAATCAAGCTGGACATGTATGAGACGTTCTTTTCAGTAGCAGTCGAAATTGAATAGTTCAAAATTGGTTTGTCAGAGTCGAAAATTTGTCTTTCCCACCCGTAGCGGACGGAAGATGTTTCCGGCAACGTTCGGTAGGGCGCGCCGCGACGCGTGAGCGACGAGAGGTCGTACGAATCCGCGGATGTGCGCGCGCGCGTTCTCTTTACCGATGACGAGATGTGCGAGAGACGGTCGTCGCGGCAGTGGGTGCCGGCAGTCAGTGCATGTCGGCCCGAGGCACGTATCGATAACGTATCTGTGCGCTCGGTGCTCTCCCGAAAGCGAGAGAGAGAGAGAGACACGCAGTCCCGGGTCGCGTGACGGTGCCTCCCGCGCGTACGAGAAAGACACGTTCGAATTCCGGTGTATCGTCCGACAGGCACGTCCGTCTGTCTGCGAATCGAAAATTCGCGGGTCGTGGTGGAGCCGCGTACGAGGAGCTCGGCACAGTGCGTGACGACGAGGTGTGTGACACGGTATCTGTGTGACGGCTGGACGGATTCGGCGGAGCCACACCGGCGTCAGGAGGGAGGGAAGGAGTACGGCGGCGAATCATCCCGGTGAGTAGCATTTCCGTGGGTTTCGTTTCGCACGTGAAACTCGACGCGAGGATCCGAAATATGTCCGATCCCGGGATCAAAGATGTCCGATCGAATGTTCCCGAGTTAGACGAGGACGGGTGATCCGAATTTTCTAGTGATCGGAACTGTTCGAACGTAACAGGAGCGTATTTCAAACTCGCAGCTCGGACAGCGAATAACAGGAACGAAATCGTCGGTGAATTCAATCGACGTTGCCGAGGAATTGTCCATTCAGACGGCTCGGTCATCGAGGAAAGTCCCAGCGAGAGTAGTGTGTACGTTGAAAAAAGAAAGTAAACAATGTTTTTCTCGCTTCCCCTTCGCGATGTCGCGTCGCCAACTTCACGGAGTACCGCTACATGCCGCGCCACTTTGCGTCTTACGTCGACGAATTATGGCAATTTCCGCGTCACTTCGAATCGTCCCGACATACATTTTCCGACCGCGAGATGAGACCGGAGTAATGTGACTTGAGTCTAACCTATAACGCGGAAAAGAATTGAACGACGGGATTCCACGAGCTAACTGCTATAGCGAAACGTTTGTCTGAATTTATTTAATAGAATCGCACGCTCGGACCCGAAAATACAGGAATTCGATACGAGCACGATAATGTGGGCGGAACGCGAGAGTGAATTTTTCAGCAAAATATTGTTTTCCTCGCTTTATAGCGCGAAATATCAGTCTACGGAAAAATGTGTGACCGGATTTTAATGGAGTTATACCGCAGCTTCGCGCCGGCGATAAATTAATATACGGGCTTTTCGTAAGTTTTCGATGCATCCGTCTGGTTTCTTTGTACCGAGGAGATGACGCAGTTGCTCATCCGTCTTGTCTCGAGTGACACTCGCGCCTGCCTCCCGGAGACTCCGAATAACGCGAGACCCCCTCGTCCTTTTCGCAAGGCTCTGTTCGTAACGATGCTCGATTTTCAGGGAGGGGGGGGGGAGGAGGAACCATTCTTATCGTCTGCCGGCGATAACGAGAAACGCAGAAACGAAAAAGTGCAACGTCCTCCGGAAGATTAGATATACGCGATGGAAACGATTACTTATTTTATCGTACGTTTAATGGAAGGTCATCGTCTTTAACGAGAAACAAGAGAGAGAGAGAGAGAGAGAGAGAGAGATATGTTCCGGAAGCGTTGGAAGACGCGACTCTTTCCGAAGGCAATTATCGCGCGCGATTATTTCGCACGATGACGCTCCACCGGTCGATTTTCATAGGATATCCTTGGAACACGAGGGTCAATGAGCGACACGCTTGCCCGACACGATGTTTAACGATCTGGAAAATGCTCGGAGGGATCGACTCGCGACCGGCTGCGGTGTGTCTGTGCCTTTATTTCGTCACCGGGAACTCCTTCGGAATTGCGATGGAAACTGTCGCGGCGACGTTACGCAACGGCGGTATTAACGTGACGTTTCGCCAACGCCAGAAAATATTCCATTGACTGGGGACTGGGGACTGGGGACCCATTCAATTGATTCGAATAAAATCTGGCTTGGATATGGGCGAACAGATGTGTTTTGCTTGTGAGAGTCAAAATTTGCTTCTCCGGAACGAAAGTGAGAAAGAAAAGGTCCGATTTTAGAGAACCATTTGTTCGGCCATAAGTCAGATTTTGTTCGAATCAACGAAATGGGTTTTTCAGGCGTTTACGTTCCCGGAGCAAGGCATCGGAGTAAATGGACGATTAATAGCCGAGATTCCGTCTGCTCGTTTGATTTTAAGTGAAAATTAATAGAACATCGACGACGTTTGATAGCATGAATCGGAGAAACCTTCGTAGTAGTTTATCCCTCGAGATATTTTAATATTGAACTTTTCGAGAGCGATATAGGCGCTTCTACACACGTTTTTCGTCGGATTGTTTTGAATGAAAGCCAAGGATATTCACCGTGCGTCACGTTCGTGGAGGACCCTTTCGCAATCTGCAACAAACATTGCGCTAACGCGACTTTCACAATTTACGTGTACACGTGCGATGAGCATACTCGAGTTCAGCAGACCAGGCAAGGTTAAAGCGAACGGACAAGGTTAACTTTGACATTGCCATACGCGCAAGAGCGCGGCGAGAGATGCGTGGAAGCCGGTCTACTGAAAAGGTACGTTTCAGGCTGGCTCTCGTCGTCGACAATCCGGACGGGAGTTTCGAAACGGCTTGAGTGAGCGCGTTCCGCGGAATATACCGAAGGGTCGGTGAAAAAAGTAACGGTACACGGCAAGTGGGTCGGAATAAAATTTAAATAGCTAAACACTTTCGCGGCTATTTGTAACATTCGCCGGTAATACTCGCGCGTTCGGTGCCACTTAGATCCAGCTATTCCTATAGCCGACAGAGCAGCTCCGATATTTACCGTAGAATCTCCGAATGCGGGCGTTTATAAATTCCGTATGGCTCCAATTAAAATCGAGCCCGTTAAAGTCAGGAGAGTCTCGACGAAGGCGTCTCGGACGCGAACGTCGAGGCGAGCGGTTCGCACAACATTCCGAGGTTCCAACTTGCGGAAGTCGTTCCTGCGAATTGCTAAATGCTCCTTATCGTGGCTCATTAGATATCGTTAGTTATCGGGCCCAAGCTTGGAAGCCGGGGAACGGTAGGGAGGGAGAATCTTCGCTGCCGATTACGGCCGTGCCGGAAGCGGAAAGTCGTTACCGAGACAGGACGATGTGTCGCCCCGATGCCTCGCCCCGGAGAGAGGCGCGTTCGTGCGCCGCATGGAGCGTCCTTGCTAATGACGATAATGATAATAATACTAATGACGATAACACTGGACGGCTGGTCACTGGCCATCGCGGGCATAAGAGGCGATTCCGACTCGATTCTATTCCGATTATCGCGACTGACTGACTGACCGCTGCGCTCGACGATAACGCTTCGGCTGGGCGAAACTTTCGGATCCTCGCGCGAGCAGCTTCCTCGCTTTTATTGAAATCTAATATCGATGTATTTCTTTTCCCCGTATTTTCGCAACAAGGATTAACCGGAGAATCCTAGTAGGCGGATGAAACCGCGGTAAATCCCGGCTTTTACCGGGGGGGGGGGGACACCATCCCGGACTTTATCCTTTATTAATAAACTGGCAGAAGATTACAAAAACGACTGATGTGTGATACTAAAATGTATATTTATATAACGGTATTTATGCAAACAGATTTTTTTATCCAAAACATGTAGAATTTTGCCGACCCTGCGATAAGCGTGCTAATGTCAATTACACCGTTCGAAAGTGCTCGGTATCTCCGTTAGGATTCCTTAGTTCGCCGAGATGGGTGAGCGTGTTCGTTTCTAAGGTGCGACTGTTCGGGAGTTAATTTCACGCGGCGATTCGCACGCGTGTACCCTCTCTCACGCTATGAGGGAGAACAGTGGCATGTTTATGTGCACTGGATGAGAGTGCTCTCGTGTCGAGGACGGTCACTCGAGTAGTGAATTACGAGTGTTGGTGATAAAGTACCAACGAGCGGCACGGGATCTGCCGGTTGTCGTTCTCGTTCCATCGTCGTCGATAAGCATTTTCGAGGATCGTGTTTCCGTTATCTTCATGTGGGAGGTTACGCGTGATCATATTCGAATATCTATCACTTTCGCGCGCACTTTTCGTGCCATTTCTCCTTTTTTTTTTTTTTTTTTTNAAGTTACTCCAATCAGTACGATCTTCGCGTTTGCGACGAAGAATGCTCGAGCGAATCGCGAAAGTATGCCGACCATCGACCACCGTAGTGCCGATGAACCGTTTCTCCTTTACGACGTTCGATTCATACCTTTATACGTCGCACTTACACTGCGCGCACGTGCATATATACTACCTCCGCCGCTTCGATATTAATCTTTGGAAACCAGCGAAAACCGCTCATTTTGACGCGGATTGTACGCGGTTATTGACCTTGCTCGTGACCTCCATCGCAATTATGGCGCATTGTGCGCTTTTCAAGGATACTGAGTTACCGTCGATCGATGAAGTCCTCGCGACGCTCTCTCCTCGTTTTTCCTCGCTTTTCCCCCGTCTGATATTCGCGGTTCATCAAAAAATTCCACCCTGCATTCTCGTTCCCCTCCACCCCGAATTATACGGAGACGTCTTACGAATACTAAGCACTCCGTCTCTTTCTCTCTCGCGGTCTTAGTCTTCTTAATGAATTCGGAGCTCCCTTTTAAAGCGTCTTCTAACGTACGTGATCGCAAGAAAGCAGCTGATAGTAATGAGGCAGGCCTATATAAATGCGCGTCGTCGTCTATTAACCGAGTTCACTCCCTTTTTGCGGCGCGCGATGCTCTTTAACAAGGAAATGCTCCGGGCACAGGGACGAAGAAAAAGGGCCTTTTTGCTGCGTGTACTTGGGCGTGCGTGTGCTCACGCTGTGTGCGTGAAACTCGGCTCTTTCTCTCTCTCTCTACGCCTGACTGTGCGAGATTCGCTGAGTCTCTGTATACACGCGTCTGTATGAAACTCTATTTGTCTTTCGTGTATGAAAGTGGCGCCGCTCCCGTACGGTGCGCGCGCGCGTGTGCGTGTGGGATGTACACACCCTTTTCCGCGGCGTACTCGGCTCAGCAGCCAGACGGGAAAAAATGCCCAATAAAAATAACTCTTAGAGCGGTTCCAGCGGTCTCTCTTTTCTTCTCATGTCGGCTTTTTAACCGAGGAGAGAGTGATTTATTGTTCGCGCTTAGGAAATATCTTCGCGACTTGAAGCGAGTGAAGAAACAGCCCGTGGATGACAATCAGACGCGAATCTTTCGTCGAACGACCGGTGCCTCCTTATTGCGATTTAATTCGCTCCATCGGAAGGGAATTCGTCGAAATTGCTTACACCCCGACGTCGTTAATTGCAATCTCGATTTAACGAGTTTGTTTTGTATTCGTTTGTAATTCTAAGGGGGAAAGTGAGGGAGGCGAGGAATCGGTTAAACTGCGATTAAAGTTGATCGGTCGGATTGTCGAAAATGTCTGCTATTAATCGATTCGCCGCGAGGCATCAGCCTCGGGACGCGAAGCGAACGTGTTAGCGATGATGCTGGCTCTTATCTAGCGCTGCTGTCGTTTGCAAACATTACTTTATCAGGATCACAAAGCACACACGAGATAGCAAACAACGGGTGAGCCAGAGAACCGCTGCATATGGCGATAAGTGCTCCATGCATCCTTCATCGCCGATACAACGATTCTTTTTATTCTTTCATTTTCGGCAGCGGATTATTATTATCCTACCTTGTCTTCTCCTCAATGTTGCACATAGTATGTAATTTCACGTGTACCAATCCCTTGCATTTCACATAAACTCAATGTTTCATCGCGAATCTTATATAAGTAAATCGTAATTTTAAATAAATTCAGCATTTCCGTCCCGACGACTTAATAATAAAATAAAATGGAACGCAGTTTTGAAAAAATAAAGAGAGAACGATCGATTTTATCATAGCGCGTCTATATGTGCGATAAAGTATTAGAAATATTCATACCGAGTATACGTCCTAGCTGTTGGAATACAATGTTATACCGAGTGCACTCCGACTTCCGAGTGCAAAGAGTCCATAATTTCCAAATCGTTCCGACGCGGCGCCTTGATATTCAAATAAATGGATTTCCCATTAGCGTGTATCACGAGGATTCATTTCTGATCGGAATTTTTTCGATGGTTGTCGGGAGAAAATTCAATTTTCAGTCGTTAAACTTTTTCATGAATATCATACAACGTTTCACGCGAGAGAATCACACGTAAATTATTCTCATCTATATCCATTTGCGCTGCACATTTACTTGCGTACGTCTGTGTTATTCATCGTTATTTTCATTACCCACCGATCTTTCTGTTCCACGACGTGCATAATACCCCCCCCCCCCTCCTCCCCCTTTCGGCGGGCCCTTGATCAAAGCCTCCTTGTGAGATTAAAGGATTAATTGAGTATTTTCCGCATTAAGGACTCGCGGAGTTCAGCGGGCCCTCTCTTTTGCCAACAACGCCGTCACTCGAGCGCACCCTCGATGCGGGTTTATATTCGGGCGTAACGAAATCCCTGACTTCACCGGCGTTCTTTTCTTTCTTCCGGCCGTCTCGAATCTTAGAACAATATTGCTGTCGACAGGGTTCTCGCGGCACTCGTCTTTTCCGTCCGGTTCTCTCTCCCCGGGGACGCCTTTATCGCGAATGTTTACAGGGTTTATCTTCGCACCCTCTCCGGGTCACCCCCTCTTCGAGTCACTTTACGTCCGCGACCCTCGGTAACGTACCGGTGTATACGCGCGTATGTGCACCCTCGCGAAGCATGAGATTTTTCGTGGAGTGTCGCGGCGAGTTTTAATCTCTTCGGGCGAGCCGGCTAAAAGGTTTCCTTTGAAGAGAACGCGCTCTTTTAGGGAGAAATTCCATTTACTGGGAGAATTTTCGCTTCTCGCGCTAGCAAATGAGGGAGAAATGGAGCAACCAGGAATTTTTGTAAAAGCGATCATCGCCCGATGAATCGTAAAATTAAGCTTGAAATTCGTCGTGACGAGAGAGAGAGAGAGGGGGGGGGGGAAGAATTTGACATTGACATCTCGTTGAATTTTACTCTCGATACTTTTCTCTATTTTATTCCTTTAATTTTTAATTAGCTTTCGCGAGAAACAAATATTCGCGCGCGTTCTTTACGGTATTACTCTATATTTCGTCGTACTGGTTTATTTAAGATGATCTAATTTGCGGGAGCAATTAGATAATTACTCTAAGTACGTGATTCGCGCGACGAGACGCGGCCGATAGCGGCGACCGCGCTTGTTCGCGCAAAAGAACTTCGTACGACGGAGATAAAGAAGTAAGGGGGCGTCCGTTCTGCGCGTGCCTTCAGTGCTTTTTAAGGCCGTACCGTGCAGGTGCAACCCCCGGGTTTCGGAGGTCTGCACGCGATCCCATCATTAATTTCACGTCGCACGCGTGCCGCGATAACTTCCGCTGACGTACACCCCCGTCGTGCCCGGCTTTCCGCGACCTCCCGCGCATTCGCGTGCACTGTTTCCATATTTTTCCTTAATCGCGTCATTTAGGTAAGCGACTTATAATTCGCCATGCGTCTTCATGAACTTGTCGTCCGCTTTACGCTCGAAAAATCGCCGGCGCCGATCAGCAGTGACTTCGAGTCGCGAATTTTGCGTGTCGTTAATCGAGTTGAAATTTGGACTCTTCGTGAACTCGGTAAATTCCGTCGGACTTATAGAACTAATGGAGATCGAGATATAACATTAATACAGATCGTTTCTCTTCGATGCTACTCATCATGCTACATTTTGATTGGCAGACATTTATAAAGCAGCAATAACTGTTCGCAAAATGTGCTTTTGAACGTCACGTTTTTGTTTATGAAATTCCTTTATTTAATTCTTCTCAGTTCGTTAATTTCTTGTAACCTGCTTCAGCACCGTGAGAAGTTTTCTGCTCGTTTAGTCGGGATCACGAAACCGCAGTTACCAACTTAACGCAAACCCCACTGTCAGCGCCGACAGTGCTCGAAACTACGTTTGAAGAAGCGGATAAATAAAATGTTCCAGGAACGGTTTCCTCGCTGCTCCCCACGCAACACGAGAAACGTCGCGCTTCGGGAATTTATTACCGCACGTTTCCGAGATTTATGTGAGCACTCAAACGCGATATATAAATTTCTGATCTTTTCAAGAAGATCAATCTGCAGTTAGATCGCCGCTTAAGAAGGGTCGCACGAGAAAGTTGGCTCGACTACGAAAAGTGGCTTCGTCATGCGGGCATTCAGAACCGGCATTATTTGAATCCGACTCTCGTCAATCTTGCCGATTCTTGTCACGATTCCGTGAAAATCTCTTTCGCGAAATCTCTTCTACCAAATTTTACAAGCTGCGAAAAAAAGTGCAGCGCCGAATATGCGCCTTATCAGAGGCCAACAACTGTTTCCAGATGTTACATCGCCCGCTCCACTAGATCATACAGCGTTTTATAAACGTAGACGTCAGCACTTAAAAGCACCGAAGGGACCGGTGGATATTCCAATTTCCGATGGTTTTGAGGATCGGCGAAAGAAAAGCAAGGAATTAATTTGCACACTTAATGTATCGGTGTGGTGCAACAGCATTCCCCGGCGTGTCGCGAACGCGATCCCCAGATATCGTCATTTGTTCGGTAGGTTCTAACGAAATTTCACCGGCGGCAAAAGTTGCCGCACACACCGACGCTCTCAGCCGAATCACTTCTGCTCTCATCGCGCGTGCCGTCTGTCGGCTCGGTAATTTGGAAACTTCGCGTTGGCGCCGCGCGCGCTCTCCGAGTTTGCACGGAGCTCGTATTGAATCGCACAATGGGCACGTTGCGCGCTACATAATGATGCACCTCATTCTGCGAAATTACCGCTGGATGGGGTTGCTCGCGAGCGGCGGGCGTGCAATTATCGCGCGCGCTCGCGTACAACTCGCAGCGACGACGCTCGTATTTCGGACGGACACTCGTCGCGGTGGAAATGAAACACGATTATCGGCCGTTAGTTGTGAAAAGCGTGAATTCTGCAACGGGGAGCGTTATCTCGTCGCGCGGCCGTTGCGCGCCGTTGACGATGCGAGGGAGACGTGTGTATTCGTAACATTTCATTTAGACGTTAATTGCTCCCGTAGCATTTACGGCGACGAACTGCGTCGTTACGTATAAGGTTTTCACGAATTCCGTGATTTCGATGAAATCTCTACCTCGTACCTGCGATGCGCGTCTGTATTAAGGGAGTGCCCATACCCGAAAGCTTTACCGACGGAATATCGATCTTTTCCCACAAAGTTCACGTCTTGTTAGTTTCGCAGAATTATAAATGCTTTTACACGGTGAAAGCACACGCGATAATGGTATCGGGGCATTGCTCAGTGTGTGGGCGAGAGTAATTAAACATTTCAAAGCGACGTCTCCAGCCGTCATGGCGTAAATGTTTACCTGATGGGGAAATTCTATAGCTAGTGCGTGCCGAATGTGTCGATGCTCCAATCGATATAATTTCAAAGAATATTTTATACCTTTTCAATGAAATTTGTGGAAGCGTAAAAAGATATGAAAAGTTTGCGCACCGATTCCATTAGATACGGTGAAACGGAGTAATGCACATTCATCGCATTCACATTTATGTTTATATCGCACTTACATTTACGTAAAATCTACACGTATAACCGTACTCCATTATTGTCGTCCCATTCCGTAGACATAATAACGTTGAAAATTTCCAATTAAGTGCGTTACTTTGGAATATTTGCGCATCGTGACTGTTGTTTTGGAGAATTATTGCCGATTTATTAAATTATCAACAGTTACGATGCACAAATAACGCTGCTAAATGGAAATTTTCGATGTCACTATGCTTAGGGAATGGGATTAGCATTAACGGAATCTGCTGTACATATAGATTTTACGTAAATGTGAGCGAAGTTTTCTGTATGTAAAATACAAAATATAGAATTTCCAGCCGATTTTTTCTCAACTCAGGATATAGCACTTTTTCGGCTGCAGCGTACGAAGCGAGACTCGTGGAGCGAAGTCCTGCAGATTTATCGGCGTGCGAATTCAGAAGGTCCGATTTACGCCTACGAAGGGGTTAAATGCCCAGATTCCTCTCGCGGACGCGACGTTGGCGGCACGCGTTCAGCGTCGATTCATCGACGAGTTTTCACAGCTGCCCGTGGCCAGAAGGCGCCGGTCTAAATTTACTCCCGAGCCTCCTCTTTCACGCCCTCCCACCCCTCTCTTCCTCACTCGTCTTTTTCGCCCTCCCGTCCTCCCTGTCCGCTTCGCCTGCCTCGGCTTTCCGGTTTCTCGGCGCCCTTAACGACGCTCTCACGGAAGTTCGTTAATGTACACGCCGGTCCTATTATTAGATCGTCTCTCTATCGCTCTATCTCACTCGCGCGCGTTAGCCCGCCTCCGGCTTTCTTCCATTCGCTTTTGCGATCGTGATGCACACGATCGCTTTTTCTTCTCCCCTGTCCACCCTCGGTTGTGTGTACCACCTCCTCGCCTCTTCGTCGCGAGAC
This sequence comes from Dinoponera quadriceps, assembly GCF_001313825.1. NCBI lineage: Eukaryota > Metazoa > Arthropoda > Insecta > Hymenoptera > Formicidae > Dinoponera > Dinoponera quadriceps. Next base: position 17,939 of record NW_014556702.1, read on the forward strand.
GGTCGATCGATCCTCGCGCGAGAGTCACGAATTCGCGTCGTGCCGCGATTCGAGCTCTCCCGTGCCTCGGGAACGAGAAAACGATCGATAGCGCAATGCTTCGCCCCCGTGCTCGAGGAGAAAGGAGAGTCGGGCCAAGAGGGAACGAAAGACAGCGAGGAAGCATGGATCGTTCCTCCTTATTCCATTAAAGGCGATTTTACACGGTCCGTTCTTGACGAGTCCGTTCGAGACGAGGAAAAAGTGAACGGGGTAAACAATGCTGCCGCGAGAACGATCATCCGCGTTGTAACGGTGAGAGAGAAGGAGAGTCACGTAGTTGCAGAATTGGCTACAGTTTCATTTACGATGAGCGATCATCCGGAACGTCCGTCACGGAATCGTGTAAATTGTGTAAACTGCATTCCGTCCATAAATCCCGCGCGAATTTACACAATCGCGAGATATAAACCGGTCAATTATGTTCCGCAATTTTCTCTTGTAATGTTGCGGCTTTTAATTCTTAGTTATTACAAATAATAGGAGTGATTCGACACACTTGACGATGACACGCTCATTCGAATCCACATTCTCACAAAGCACGTCCATCCGGGACGCGTCCGAACGTGTAGGAGCGACTTGGGCTCGCGCGGGCGAAGTCCTTCGTCAATTTTTCAATGTCTCAGCCGGTTACCTCCGCGACTCCGTGACCCTTTCCTTCGCCCTTGGCGAGGCAGCGGCCGCTAAAACTGCAGCGGGGGCTCGAAACAAAGCCGAGGCGGAGGTAGTTTCGCGTCATTTTCGCGCGCGACGATGATTGCCGCGCATAGGCCTTTTTGTCCCGTCCGTTGTTTGCAGCGCGATGCAACGGCGTGGAAACGAAGGATCGCTTCTGCAACGGAAACGCCGTTTCTGAGATAGCCGAGCAGCCGAGGCGTTCGCCTCTCGTCCTGTTATTTCCTCGATAAGGACGAAGGTGCGCGCACCAAGGAAATTACCATTCGCGCGCTCCTCGTAGACAATTATTATCGCCGCGGTTGACGCTCGTCGTCGCTCTATCGTCGTTTAAACGCCGCTTGTTGGCCAGCCACGGATAACGGCGGGCTGAGTAAAGGTGTGTTAACCCCGGATAAGCGTTCCCTCGAGGCTCGAACTACATTTAGGACGCAATAAGGAATTATGCCACACGGAATTGGAGATAACGTTGAAACGCGAAGGCTTCCCCACGAAGAAGACGAACGTCGGACGGAATACAATCCGTTTCTCCGCTTCCACCGTTGAATTCGTTATTTCTGAGCCTCTCCGACAAAGCAACCTCGCGCGCGCGGCACGGTTTGCCGACGACCTTTCATGGCTTTCCCGATGTCCACGCTCTTCCGCAATGAACGGAAGTGCTCGACACCTTCGGCTCACCCACGTATCCTTCCTCGGGTGTCTGCCAACGCGCGACGAGATGGAGACAGCTATATAAGAGAGGTGCGGCAGAGGTGGCGTGTGCCACGGCTATTGAGACTCAGAGCTGCTGATACGAATGGGAAAGAAATGTTGCGACAGTGCTTTAATCATCCGGTATCGTTGATTTCATCAAGATAAAATATAAATATGAATTATAGAACATCCGTGCTCGGCTCCTTACGGCCTTGCGCTCTACCTTTACCTTTCACCGAGGCTCCGTGTCTACAAAAATTTCACTTATTTTCCTACCCGTGACAGAAGAGGTCCTTTGATTCTGCATTGGCAAATTGGAAACCGCGGTATCATCGCGCGGCGCAGAACGCGTTTAATTTGTTACATGGGAAATTAATACCGCGTAATAAGAATTTATAATCGCTACGTGCGTGGATTCGTGCGTACGCGTAGATTCACGCGGGCGCGAGCAACGTCGATTACAGCCGCGCGAATAAACGTTGCGCGTATCGCGCGGTGGGCGCGTCGAAGGCGGTATTTAAGCTATTTAATTCCGTTCGACGGGCACTCCGCAACGTTTCGACATCCCCGCTTCCGCTAGGCCCTTTCACTTTTATCCGCTTCTATCGACGACGACGCTCGTTAATTAAACTCTAATTCCCGCGCTGAGATGTTTTAATTGCCGGACCGCCGGCTCGATAAGATTCCGCCGTTTCCTACCGGTTGTACGCACACGTTACTCGCCACTGTGTTCCTGTGTGCTTTGCGTCACTGTTATTAATTCCGCGAGGGGAAGCGTGACGTGAAAATTCGCGGAAGGGGATTGCGTTGCATCGGTGGATATGCGTGATACCGTTATCTTTTGATACTTCGAATCCCCCCCCCCCTCTCTCTCTCTTTCTCAATCTTAATCCGACCGCGTTTGTTCCGTTCTCGTTTTTCTCGTTGTTCCGCGCGAGTCTACCGTTTCCGTCGCGATCTGCTTATATTTAACGGTCGATATAACAGCTGGAAAAAAAGCGACGTTTTACAACTTTCAACGTCGTATCGTTTAGGTACCTTACCTGATAAGGTAACACAGGGGCGGAACACGCGCGTGCCCACACTACCTACGCGCCCGCGTAGGTAGAACTGTGGTACAGGTAGATTCATGAACCGTTATTACGACGTTGAGGAGAATATCTCGCGTCCGAGGCTAACGTCGCGCCGCGCAATTTATGGAAACGCGGGTCGGAGTTCATAAACGTTACGTACGATTAGAGCGACCACCTGAACAAATCGTAAATCCGAGGGGACACGCCCGGGTCCGGCGCGTTGCCAGCTGAAGAGGTGTAATCACTTCGTCCGAGGGCTGTTACTAGTCTCCGTTTATAGTCGCAGTTGAGATGAAAAAAGGCCTTCCCAGAGTTCTTCCTGGAGAAAAAAAAGAACAATATAACAGCATTCCGAAAGAATATATAAAAGAATAAATTGTCAGCGTACTAAAATATAAAAGCAAGCGGTGATGTAAATTTCTTTTAACGAACCTAATAAAATTGTCTCATTGGATTTCATAATTCCCTTATTAATATCTTGAATTTAATTTACAAAAGCATTTATGTACAATATGATATGCACTCGCACAGATAGGAAGCAATAATTATTTTTAAAGCACGAAAAAAACCAGTACTCTCTCTCTCTCTCTCTCTTTTGTGTATGAAGTTCCGCTTTTATAAAACGACATAACGCCGTCTCGCTGCCGCTTAATTGATTACGAAGTATCACTTTAATAACCGCCAAGCTGACGCCTAATTTTATCGCGCCTTCCGGTCTCGGGCGGGAGTCGCGTACACGGTCATGCGTATTTCTGTCCTGACGTTCGCGTTGATAACGAGCGAAAGGGGAGGGCAGGTCAAGATACTCGAGATGCGAAGGAAAAAAGGAAGCGAGCGAACTCTCCTCTCGTGCGGGGGACGATTATCGGGCTTAATTAAAACGATGCTACCGCAAATCGCGATCGAGCGGCGGCCTCGTGCGGTCCGAGTGCCTTCTTCCCTTTCGACCAATTACGTTACCGCGAGCACGCGAGGTGCAGGGCGTAAGGGCAAGGGCGGAACGAGAGCCTTCGTACGCGATCAATATTTTCTTCTTTTGAGGGATAGCCCACGTTTCCGGATGATTTAACCCGGAGAGCCGTGCTTTTGTACTTGACGGTTTTGTACGTTGAGCTTTGTAGCCGTGAGCCTGCTCCTCGAGCTTTCGGATTCCTTCGCGCCGTATCAAAACGAAGGGGACAGCTGTCGAAGCGAAGCACCCGCAAAATCGACCGAGAGCGAATTGAATTGAGAACTGAATTCGGTCTGATTATCCCGAGAAGCCTAGGGGGAGGGGGAGTGATGTCTGTAGCGATAACAATGTTGAAAATGATAGTAAAGGGTCCCGACAAGTCAATTTCTCACGGCGAAAGGTATTATTCCGCGCGCGCGAGATGTGAAAAAAATTGCACCGCGGGCACAGTTACTTCTCGAACATCATCGAGAGGTCTACCGGCGATGCTACATTCGAATAAACACGCGTCGGGCTATCGTTTATTCGTCGGACGCGAAGCGGTAATCTTCTTTCGATGAAGGTAAATTATTACCGTGACTCGGCTGTCGATGTATAAATTATTATTAACACGTGAGTCCCTCCGGCGCAACATTCTGTATAATTTACTCTCGCATTAAACAGCAACGCGAGAGTTCGGCTTCGCGAGCGCACTGCTCGGCAGAAAAGTATGAAATGATCCATGCCGTTGACGTGACGAAGGCAGCGACGCGTGTCATTGCGTGACAGCTGGCGATGACTTTTCACCGGAGAATTCGCCGACGCGCTAAATACGACGGTGGCCGGCGCGCGGCAATTAACGGGGATTAGCGGCAGTCAAAGAGATTTTCGTGCTTCAGGGGACGACCACCGGAGGGCTGAAGTCGTCGGGCGACGTTTTATCGGCTAGAAAGGGCAGGCCGGGTTCCGTCCGCCGCGCTGGCTGGCTGCCGGCAGATTAAACCCCTTGATCTTTTTAGCCGACACCTTTCCCCGTCAAAGACGCCCCCCCCCCCCGCCATCCATTTNACAAGACGAGATACTTCGTTGAAGAAAAAAAACTAGATATATCTTCTGTACTTGTTGTTCTCTACACGTTGCACTCTAATTACCTTTTGTTCTGCCACCTCGCTCTACGTTTGTTCCCACCTTTAGCAGCCATTCTCCTCGCATAAATATTTCCACCATCGTCATGTCTGTAGGCTGAATGACCTAAATCTACAAATAAAAGGTAAAATGGACGAATTACTTAAAGATAAAACAGAGACTGAAAATTAGCCGAGCGATTTATTATTGAATTTAACAAGCTGACGAAATGGTGATGTCACGCTAGAAGATCACATAAAGGCTGAAATTTGCGAATGAGTTATGAAATTTCTCATAAGTCACACGACATAGTCTCGTGATTTATCGCTCGAGATAAGGATATTCGCGCGATATTCGTCAATTACTCGTCGACGTGCGTCTCTGTTACGTGCGCAAAAGCGGGATAGATTTCTTAATACTGAAAAAAAATAAAAACCGGCCACGGTTAGTAGGTAAACCGCGCGCGATATATCGCCCTCGTTGACTTATCGATTTCCCTTCGCCGCCCGTTAGTCGACGGAGTGTTGAAAGAACGCGGGAATGCGGTGTGCAAACATCGTGACGCCCGCGCGATGCAAGTGTACCGTCTGGAGCCGCCGCGCTTTTCAACTCCGCACGACGTCGTTTTCGAGCCTTCTCGCCGGACGAAGAACGAAGAGCCTCGCGCCTGAAACTCGGTCAGTGATCCTACGCGAAACAAGCGACCATTCCGCCTTTTTCCGGCCGTAACTCTGCAGAAGGGAAAATCTCGTATTAATTTGCGTTACGTCAAAGAAAAATGTCAGATGTGTCACCTAAAATCCAAAATCCAAACGATATTACGCGAAATTGTGTCCTCTTTCAGCTTTTTGTATTCCGATAAAAATATTAATTATTAGATACTGACAAGAAAAAAAAAATATATATATATTGATTGCGAAGTGTGACCCTCTCCGAGTCGTTAATATGGCTTTTGCGCGAAATTTTGTCGCGAAAACCGACGTCGTTCTTTGCTCTCTCGCGTCGCTCGCTGCATCAAAGACGGTATGCTCGCGCAAAAAAGTGTACTTCTGCGTAAAATACACACAGGAACGGGGCCTCATACGACGCGCATGCATCTGCATTTCAAAGGGCCGGGTGGGGAAGTTGTTTCGGACGAGCGACGACTACGGATATGCCGTATACGCGCGTGTATACATATGTAACTTGAGACGATTGATGTTTCGCATGCTTAGACGGAATAGTAAAGTTAATATTCATAAAACGTGCACCCTCCTCCCTCCCCCTCGCGAGTCGTAAGCACGGTGTATTCGCTGACACTCCGTTTACCGACTTACAGTCATCTTCGTTCGATGAAAGTGTACTTTTGCGGATGTTATCGACGAAGTAATCTTTCATTTCGCGGAAGTTCGCATTTGCTGAAGGTCCTCCTTTTAAACAAATCCATTCGACGGAAATCTGACAAAAGGAGGAGGGAAATGTAGTTATCTCTTCCGCTGCCGTTAAATGTCCGTGTGAAACGCTTATATTGTACGATCCTTCGCTTATCGGGTCGTAAATCCGATTTCGTAATTTCCTCGAAGAGCGGTGAGAGAGAGAGAGAGAGAGAGAGAGAGAGAAAGAACGCTCGGATTAATATCGAGCGCCGCATTTATCAAGGAAAAATTGAAATTTCTCGCCGGAAGTAATGGGTTCGATCGAGAAGGGTAGAATGAGAAATTCCAATGGTATCGCGTGTCATCTACGTTTCCGGCAAATTGGAAGCTCACGATGATATATAGGAATATTCGGTGACATTCCAGGGTCGAGTGATCGAGGGAACGGGGGGGGACAATACACGCCTCGCGTCCCATCTATCTGCCGCGCTTAATTAATAAAGTTACGCTAACGCAATATGTGACGTCGCGTATCCATATCGTGTGCTATCTTCGTTACGAAGGGCCTCGTTGAACGCGAATAAAGGGATTTCAAAGGATCGTCATTAAGGTCTGCGAAAATAGCACCTCGAAATGCGAATTTTTCTCAAATTCACACGACATTCGTTCGTCCATTATTTGTCCACGTTTGTCCGCCCATAATTCTTGTTCGTCTACACAGAGAAAAATATTATTGCACTATTGGAGTGTTATTGGAGTGCTAAATTTACTAAGATTCAGAGTATAATTTGAATAAATTAAAATAAAACAAACGAACGCAAGACAACAGACAATGATGATTAAGCAGCCCTGACTATATTTTCTTTGATTATGTGTCCGTACTTGGATCAACATTGGATACAATTATGACGCGTCGGTGGATGACGTAGCGATTCTAATCGAATGTCCCGAAAGTGGAGATAGCAAGTGGTCGCGCGGACGCAGAACGTAATTTATTTCTACGGACAGACGGTCTGGTGTCTCGCTTTTATCTACAATATCTCCGATGTATACCGTTTCACGTGTGTCGTACGTGTAGTCATCTGTGCGTGGGAAAAGCTATAACGTAGGCGAAATTAATGTTCCACACGCGTAAGCGCGAAAGTACGTGAGCCCGCGTCGGAGAATTCAAATTGAGATTGTCCTCTTTGACGGCGGGCACGGCTGAGGCCCGGACTGCATTTGCATTTATAGACCCCGAGAAAGATCGCGTTCGTCTAATGAAACAAAATGCTGCGCGAAACGTTACGGTTGTACGGCGCCGTCTCCAATTAACGTAATTAACGTAGCACTATGCGTATACGCTATTTCGGTCGGGCCAAAGGCAGACCGAATTCGCATGACGAGTCCCAGTTATTGCGACAAATTATTTTATATTTCGCGTTAATCCAAATTTGCAGAAACAATTCGCCAGTTTATCTTCGACCGAACTTTCGGGAGCTAATTTAAGTATTCATTAATTTTCCCGGGGAAAACGAGGCGTTTAGTTGTAACAGCTAACCCCTTTTTTTCCGTGATAAGAACTCATACGTCTTCTAGCAGCCGCTACACGGGGGAAAATAATTTGCTGGGGCAGCAAATTTTATGCTGTCGCGGCAAGATCTGTCAGTTACTGTATGATCAGCAAAGCAATTTGTTCAGAATATTAATTGCCATTCGCTAGATTATTTTGCCGGATCCACTAGGGGAATCTACTAAGGGGAGTATTGGAATAATGATTTACTTCAATCTAGAACTTTTTTCTGTGTAGATCTGAAAGCGTCCTCGTGTGAGGTCCATCGGACGCGTTAGCGAAAGAGCCTCACACGCGCGCTTTTAAGAAGCGCACTTTCTCCTAACGTCGCATAGCTTACAGCGACGATATCTGAGAAGCTGCGTCAGGCAATTATGATTAATTGATTACGAGCCTCCACTCGGGCCATTTGCGGCAACGTCACATATCCGTCAAATTGATCGCGTATGACGCGGGACTTAATTACACGCTGCTTGTGGCTACATTTTTGCCCGACCGTTCTATTTTTCCCTCGTCGAATGTGGCGACGGTTCGAAATGTCGCGGTCGGAGTTTAAGCGCGCACATTTAGAAAGCCGAGTATAACGCTTTCAGGCTTCGCGCACACCGCTCCAGGAATAATCAAGCGCGACGTTGAATTGAAGCGATGATTAAATATCGCGGGCGACAAATGCGCGCGCTCCGTGCCTCGACATTCGTCGACGAGCGGCCGTTAGCCGCGAAACGAATGTTTGCCGGACCGATACCGGGTCGATCGGTGTTATCGGACCTCCGACGGTGATTTGTTTATCGTAACGATGTAAACGCTTTATGGCCCGGTCTCTATCGCATCGTCGAGAACGCGTCGCTTTCTCGGCCGCGCGCAAATGATCCGTCCATAACGAGCGCGCAAACACGCCCCATATAGAACATTTCTTCGGATCTAATCGGGATCCAGTCTCGTTAACTTCTTTCTTGAACTTTTCATTCCACCGGTCTAATTTCAATGCTCCAGTTTCAAGCTATAAACGTCGACGTCGATCAGCATTGCAGGAAAGGAGATTCATCCCATGTCTGGGATAAAAATGGGATATATTCTGTTTTGGGACAACTTTAGGTATTCTAATCGGAATCTGTACGCTGTATAGGGGAAAATGTAAGAAGATTTCTAGGCGGGGCAATGATGAGTGAACATAATATTTATCGTTCTTGAACATTGCACGAGCGATCGATCCCTCGCGTATCATCGTGCATCGCGCACATCGCGGAGGAGGGATTTTACAATTGGCGGCGCGCATACCGTCCCACGATAATCAGCGCTTCGTTATCGGCTGAATTGGAGCCGTGACGGCGATTCGCTTCGTCGTTACTTCGCTCCCGCTGGCCGCGTCCCGGTGGAAAAGGTCAATGGTACGCATGGACGTGCGTGTCACATCGCTGAACATTCGTCACGCCGGCGGGCGTCTATTGATTTTGAAATTCCAGGCCGATCGAATGGGACAAACAAGGGAGGACCTGCGGTAGGTCCTCCTCTGTACGTTCCTCCTTTAAAAACGATCTGTTTATCATATATTCGGATTTTCGCTGATTCGATTATTTGTTGGAAAAATGATCAAGATATTGATGCAAAACGATCCGAAATTCTAGTTCTGTCAGGTGTGCGAATTAATTCAGCGCCTTTAGCGCCAAAGATTTCCATCAAGATTGACTTATCAATGGAAGGGATGCAATTTCAAATTATCGAAATCATTCCCGTTATCATTGTCTTTCAGCAACATTTTTCGCACATGAAATGCAAAACGAACGCAGTGCCGGATATGTGTCTTATCGATAGCAATACAGTTTGCTACTATCTTTTTGGGGTTATTATCGATCATTCCACGATATTACGTGGTATTCCGTAAACGCAATTAGCGTCTCTTTAAAATCACAATTGAGCAGAAAAATATTCAGATTTAAAATGCTCGTTTAGAAATGAGCAAGACCAAAGGCATCGAATTAACTTGCACACTTAATAAATTAAATCTACTTAATTCTACATTAAAGGTTCATTAGGACTTCTATTGTGTTTCTCTGAAATGTTCCTACAAGTGGAAAGTTGTTACCATTTTCTCCACTTGAGGATTTAATGTAGGACTAAGATTTCGATTCGGGAATGTCACGCTAGACGAGACTCCGAAAAGATATGCAGATAGAAATGAAATATTTGACATAATTTCGCGACTTTAGATCCTCTGTATTGTTCTTGATTTGCATTTGCGCTCGCACACTACAGTGCGTTATTTCTCGAGAGGCAGAGCTTGCCGATGCACTCAACTCGGAAATTACAAGATCGATATGGGCGGGTCAGGGCTTAAACTCCGATATATTGACTACTTTAACGAGAGTAGCATGTATGAGGTATAAACCGGCCGCGTTCCGAGCCAAATCCGAAGCGAAAAGATACTGCAGGCGATATCGGGGCAAGCTTCTATCGACAAATTGTCGATAAGAGGATGTCTGGACTATGTCGAAGCGTTATTACAGTCCGCTTCGAAGATTTACCCCGCGACGCGGATATAGATTTTTCCTTTTGCACCACAAGTTTCTTTCATATCAAGAAACAATTTCAAATTTCGAATTTCGAGCGAGCCAGGTTCACTTCTTCGCGAAATCGTCAGGTTCGTTTCTCTCTCGATCGTTGTCACCGCGAATTAAAAGGAACACCCCGCGCTCGGACAAAGCACGGCTAGCTCGAACTGGTCGACAACGTCCATACGGAACTTGACGGGCAATGAGAAAATGAACAAATTAATAATAGAAAATTATCCAGGTCAGGCGTTAATCCGCAGGAACGCCGTGAATCGGACTCGCGTCGCGTGCTTTCAAAATTAGAAATCTGGCGTCCCGCCAGTTTTAGTGCGGCGATCGCGCGCGACACGCGCCAGTCGCTCGCTCGCTCGCTTGTTTGTTCGGCCGAGTCTTATTTTTGATAAGATATCGAAGGCGTGGGCGACCCTCCGGTGAAACGATCGCGGCGCCCACGTGGATCAGGTGCGCGCGTAAAACGAGTACTCGAGCACTTGCACTTAAGGAGCGTTCACGCTACGCGAGCGTCGGTCTATGAATGAACGTTCGCTCGTCGACGCCGTCGAGACGCGGAATAATTCAGACCACAATAGACAATCCCTTTGGTCAGCGATTTACGTACCCTCGCGGTACTCGTAAAGCGCCTTAACGCGAGTGTCGATGCAATCTAACAGATCTTCTATTCGACGCGAGAGCTGTCCGCTTGAAAGCAAATAATAAAACAGAACGACGTTATCTACATATTTATTACTTTTGTGAAAATTGATTCGAAGCAATCCTTTCGCCTTCAAGCGCCCGTGACTGCCAAAGTGAGCGACGCGTCGGCACTTTCGTTGAGGGAAAATCGATCCGCAACCGAACGAAATACTAACGGATGCGAAAATCCTGAAAAATATTTTCAACGAGTTCTTTTTTTTTCCAGTTTAAACGGGGATTTGTAACATATTCGAATCCTAAACGCACCTTTAGAAGTCGTTGGCGTATACCGGTTTCCGGTTGCGCGCCGAACTTGCCATTTACGCGTGATGTCGCGACTGATAAAGCTCGTCCGACGACTATTTCCTATGTGAAGCTTATCTCGCGCGCACTTGCAATCGCGATCGTTCCGTCGCGCAGGTAGCGGCGTTTTCGCATTCGGCGTCGCGTTCCCGTCTCGCGGTAGCGTTCTCTCGTTTGTTTTTTTTTTTACACTCGCTCGCTCTGACATCATCGACCAGACGGTCGATGGGAGTTCGATTACCCTCGATGCCACGTTTAACTCATATACGAGGAACGAATGCGCGAACGTGCGATATTCAGCTGAGGTCGGACGACGATATTTACGAGTCGCCTGTATTCTGAAACTTTTATGTTTGAAGTCGGGCCAGACCCGGCGCGAGAATCGAGCAACAGTCACGATGATAAATCTATCAGTTCTTACTTAATAACTATATATAACTACATATAACTATACATCGTCTTTTTTCTTATTTGATGAGAAAAATACTCTCAATTAAATGCGACAAGTTATCTGATATTTTTCGAGGATTTATATGTGACACGCTGAACATCTTAAGGATACTACGTCGCATAAATTAGAATATATCCATTCGATGAGCGCGACACGAGACTCGGCGCGAGAATAGTCGAGGAACGATCGCGATGATAAATCTTTCGGTTCTTACCCAACGACAATATACCGTTCTCTTTATTCGAAGGAAAAGTTGTTCTCGGTTAAGCACGATACGTTATTTCATATTGCCCAAGCGATTTCGATTATTTATAACACCGAACATCCCTCAAGGATACTGCATCGCGTAGATTGAAATCTATCGCCCGACGAGCGCAGTACGCGAGTACGCGCTCGCGAGTAAACGATCAGATCAGTGATTTACAACAATGAATAACGCATGAGACATATTAATTATGCTGTTCGTCCGATCGGAGCGAGATTAATGAAGTGAATTGAGCGGAAAATCCGCGCCACGAGCCCGACGGAATTAATGAGCGAGTAACGCGACCCGGTCGGAATTTGCAAGTCCGTGATCTTGATGCTCTCGGTGCTCCCGCATTCCCGACGTTAACCTCCCGCGAAATGAAAGCCCTCGAGGAAATTATAATTTATCGGCCTCCATCCTAACACTTCCTTTCGCGTGTGTCTCCCGTCGCGCGAATTCCTCCTCCGCTCGCTCACCGCGCAAGCGTGTAATTTCTAAAGTAGCACTACCGCAAACGCTTCGCGTGTTACGATCGGCTCGCGTCGATATATAAATATCTGGACGAAGCATTCGACGAGAGAAAGGTCTAATTAGCGACGATGGAAAAATCATCGCACTATGACTATAATTCTGGCTTCTCCGGGTACATTCGGCTTAATCTGCTCACATCGACACCCACGGTATTCCCAATGAACTGAGGTAGTTTCTTTTTTAAAGTATTTATTTTAAGGTATCAATGTGTCGTAAGATGTGCACGAACGAAGTAGGTACTCGTGACCCGAAACGCTGCTAACTTTTCTCTTATCAAAACTTAGTGCCCGTTGCCTTAATCGCTAATACACGCTTGGTCCAGACACTCGGATGTCGTTAAGGGTTCCGACGTCACCCCCGATGTCTCGAAATAAAACGACTGGGGGATAATCGGCGATAAACCGGAAAACCGGAGCGGGCGAATTGGGCGACTCGGTCGACATGTGCGCGCGCTCTCGTGCCGCGATCATTACGAGAGCGGGACTCGCCGGTGCAATCCCGTACAATAATCGGCCGCACCGCGATCGGACTCGTCGCTAATCTCGCTATTCGCTTAATGCCCGAGCTGGCTGCGATCTGCGTGGGAATCCGATTACGCCGTTTGCACCGCGTACGATCGATGCACTTGGAGCGCAGTTACGTACATAACGGTCCCTCCCTATCTGCCTCCCTTCCCACCACTCTGTCCCCCTCTATTCATCCATCTCTTTCTCTCTTCATCTTTCTCTCTCTCCGCTGCGGTCGCCGCAGGTTGTCCGAGATCGTTCTGCGCTATTACGGACTCGTTCGTGCGTGAACGCTCGCCTGCTGGAGATCGACGATCCCTCTCGATCTTTTACATGCGACCCTGACTCGCCTCCGTGTGTTTATGCACGGCCGCGCGTGCGAGCTTGTGTGCGCGCGCGCGTCTTCTTCAGTCAGCTTATAACAATGACCCACTTCGCGTCCGCTCCGCTCACGCGTCACATCTCAACGGGAGGATCTCCAGCTTGTCCCCGCGCGCCCAGGAATAGCGTGTAGCTCGCAGGATACGTCCCACCGAGTCGCTTGCACACGGGATGCGACATCTCCGAGTTACACTCGGCTACTTTCTCGCGACGTTCGACGTCGACTTTCCTGCCTCGGCGAAATTTCCACGGTAACTGTAGGAGCACCGGACGTTTGATTATCAAGTCTCGGGTATGAGACCCGCAGGAAATGGTACACCTATACTAAAATATGATATTTGTTAAAGTTATGTTTTAATAAACATTACTATAAATGTTAGTAGTTCAATAAATATTACGTCGGGAATGACTTTGATGAATGTTACAATTAAAAATAATAAATGCAGTAATGATCAAAGTGTAGTCACTTCTATCACTTTGTCTCAATTTTCCCCTCTCACCTCTTTCTGGCACGGCGGTGAGTTGGGGCCAATATTAGGCTTCACGATTTATTTAATTAAGATAGTTCATTCAAACCCCGTATTAATTTCCTCGATAAGGTGACAAGTCAATCGCGATTTTCGTCGTTGCGAAATTTTGCGAAACAAAAGCTGCAGAAAATGAAGTGTCGAAATTGTTGCAACCGTTCCCTACCTTCTCGCTTCCTGCCCGCGAGAGAATAATTTATCCGCGGCGGAGGCCCGGCCAGGAGACGCTCCGCGAGGATAACGCTCGTGGTGCTCGCATCGGGGGGGAAAGACCCTTCGGGAAGGCCCGACTGTGGCCAAATATGGCCAGGAATGCGCCGGAACACATTGATTGGAACCGAAAGAATGCGTCTTTACTTGCACGGGGTTCTCGCGGGACGGACTTTCTTTCGCGAGCCGGACGCTCAACCGCGGCCGAATAAGTCACGCGAGAACGTGCCGGGGATGAAATCAATTTCCGTTCGAAACCGAGTTAACCGTGAACTTCGGCGAAAGCCCGGAGGAAGACGGCACGGATACTCACTTTCTTCGTTACTGATTTAAAGCCGAGCGAGAGCGGCTTACTTAAATTTTCCATCAGCATGCGCGTTCAGAAATTCAGATGCGGACACAAAAGATGCATAGAGTGCCTGTATGAAGTTCGCGGAGAGCGTGATATCGACCTTCGAATCAGATCGCGTCGCCGAATAGCGTCGGATAAAACGTATCGCAGACTCGGAGAAGCGTGCGGTTTAGAGCGCACGGTTCGAGCGCCGGCGATTCGATTATTCGGCACGGAGGCAGGGGAGGCCTCTCCGAGCGCGAAACGCGGCGTCGATACGCTTCGATAATCGCGCGTTAAGAGCCCCGATGTGCGCGCGCGCGCGCGCGCAATATGCACCGCTGCGTGCGAGTATATGAAAACACGAGTCCAGGGTAATTCCGCAGGCGATATGTATACCCACATACCCGGATTTCACTTATGTATATCGTGTACATCAACGCGTAACCGCGCCGCGCGTGTACACAAGCGGTCGCCGCGCTAATCAACCGCGTTTCCTTTCGAGATACTAGATATCAGCGCTCGGAAAGCAAACGAAAGGTATACACGGGCGGTAAGTTGAAGAAGTGCGCGGAAGATTCGCGATAGATTCGACGGTTCGTCGCTGCAGCACTCGCTGCTGTTGCGTGCGAAAGCAGATGCACTCCGCTACGGGGATATTAAAGTTGCCGAACTAGGTGGAGAAGGCAAAGGGGAAGGATGGTACTATGCTCCCTCCTTCCCCCTTTTACATTTAATAAGTTCGTTACTAATCAATACTTTTTATGGCGAACTTAACGATTACATTTGCCAAAGTGTGGTTCAATCGGTTCCAGATTCAACGTTACGAGACGTTTGTTATTTAGGACGTTACTTGTAGAAAAAAAATGTCACGACGCTGCATAATAGGTGAGGTGAGGAATGGGAGTGGGTAATGTGATTACCCACTGAGATAGATTAAAAATGTTAGTTTTATAAAAAAAGAAAAAAAAAGAAATTGCGGGGGGGGGGTGTTAAAAGGAGTTATCACACCTACGAGAGCGATAATACCNGTTAAAAGGAGTTATCACACCTACGAGAGCGATAATACCACCTGCTTTCTATATTTCTCTCTAACATTTCGAGATCGCGCGGGAGGATCTGTGTGTGAAAGCCAACGCGGCGGGCAGGTTCATAGACTCCGGCGCGCCGTTGAGCGACGCTCAAAGTAGACACAAATGGTAATGTGTCGCGGTATATTTTCTCCGCGAGTGAAGAAACATTTGTGAAAATAACGTCCCTCGGCCGGCCGTCGTTTGCGTTTTCTTCCGAGCGCCGGATCGAAAGGAGAATGTCTGCTCCACGGTTCGCCGATATCGATCGCGATTGTCTTCCACGGCTGCGGGAAAATTGCGCCGGCGATATATCCTCGGATTAGAAAGTCCCCGGCGCCGATCTCGAAGCCGTTTTCATATCCTGAAACTGGGGAGAGGAGGAAAAGGTCAGTGGTCTTGGCCGAAGAGTTTTCTACCGCGGCTATGACTCTGCGGCCGCGTTCAAAGCCGTCGGCTCGTCACGCAACACGGGCATTCGTGCAAACGCACCGCATGCGGTGAGCGAGAGAACGAGCGGGCGAGCGGGCGACGGGGAGGAGGAAGTGGGACGGACGGATGGCACCGTCGCGGACGCGACGGTGGAAACGAGAGGGAGAGGAGAGGCGCGCGCGAGCAGGATGACAAACGCGACCTTACGCGGCCGGGACGCTGATACAGAGCCTAATAGAAATATTGATTTGAGGGTCAACGTACTTCGCGGCGGATACTCTCTCTGTACTTCGTGCTTCATGCATAATTCCCCTTGAGGAACGTCGCCGGAGCGAAACGCGCACGACAACCACTTGAAAAAGATCCTTCCCTTCCTTCCTCTCTTGCCCTTCGAGGAAATTCGGCCGTGAGGCTCGACTCGACTTAAGATCTCGCTTTTATGCCGTCGATTCGACGTTTCCCGGATTATTCACGGGGTCCTTCAAGAGTGTTAATTCATTGAGCGTGTCGACTGAGCGAACAACGCGGCAATTTATCGAGAATTAAAACTGTTTATTTCCAATGTTGCTCGTTGTATGCATCGACACGCGCGAAATGATAATCGAACGAAAGAGAACGCGCTGCGTATTGCGACTGAATTTCGGATTTTTAGTCGAGCGGTTGATATTGTATTATTTGTATTTATATTACTTGTCGCTGAAAAGTAATTTGTCACTGAAAAGGATCTGAAGATGAATCGGAACGTTTGATGAACACTTTAAATTTGTATTGAGGTTGCAATCATCTCATCATGTACTACGACAGCGATTCGCTTTCATTTGCCCCTTATTTTCTCTCTTTCTTTAAACACTTTGATAATATACTTAGAATCCCCGGTCTTGTTAACTCTGGTCTTGTTAACCCTTGACCCTTATTTTCTCTCTTTCTTTGATAATATACTTAGAATCCCCGGTCTTGTTAACTCTGGTATGATCTAAATGCAACAAGAGTGGTCGCATGAATGACTAGTGTCCTCCATTTGAAATGGACGTTTTCAATAAAAAAAATCACTTTAGAAGACAATAATATTTACTTATACGGGGATAATGTCATCGAGAAAGATTCTAATCAAGCCGAACAGCTTAGCGAAAATCTGACGTTTCTTGAGGCGCGGCCAGCACACACGTGGTCTTACCTAAAAGAATCTAATAAGAGCCATACGTGAAAGATGTGCGGCCAATATCGTGGTCGTCTGCGTCCGATAGGATCGGTTTGCGTCGCCGGTTTGCACAGCCGGTGTGAGAGAGAGAGAGAGAGAGAGAGAAAGAGAGTCGATGCTTCCTCAGACGGTGCGGCAAGCCGTCGTCGTCGTGCACAGGATCTCGGGCCGGATGTGCGACTCTCGTCAAGTCACGGTAACGCGATCGAAATTCTATATTTAGAGGCGGGCAACACACCCGGTACAGTGCAGACGGTAGTCCGCGTATGGCGCAGCTATTCCTGTATTCCACGATCGCCTTCGCCTCCGCTCGCGCTTTCGCTCTCTTCGTTTTTCGTCTGCCGTGCGCGCGCCGCCTGGGGAAATTCTTCGAGAGCGATGGATGCGCGCCGTGCGAATGCAGAATCGCGACATTGGATCGCGCGCGTTCCCTGAAATATTTCCCATTATCTCTCCTTCTCTCTCGCGACTGCCCGCAATTAAATCCACCGCCAACGAGGTCTCCGTTCTCGGGCGACTCCCAACCCCCGAGAGCGTCCGCTCCCTTTCGCGCGATGCTTCCCTGTTAAGTCGCTTTGCGCCTAAAAATTGATTTAACCGTCAGCAGCGGGGCTTGCGACAGTTTCCTGATCGAACGAACGATGAATGGAAACGCCACGCTAACGTGATGAATTTCCTTCATCCACCGAAGGGAAAAAAGCGCCGCCATTCAGGCGATATTCATCTCTCAATCCCCGACTATAATATCCATCGCAAAATCACTCCCGTTTCCCGGAGCGGCACGCGTGATAACGGATACACCGAATCGGCAGTTGGAATTAATTGATAGCATTTATTTATGGACGCGTTCGTTTCCCCCGGACGGAAATTCATGTTGCAAAGTGGAGAGACTCAAGGCGGCGATTGTCCGACGAAGATAGACCGACGAATCTCGCTCGCGTCTCGCGATAAAGTGGCCGCGCGCAGTGGTGAAACGTGGCGGCGTCCGCGGTGGATGCTTTCTTCGTTTCTCCTAGAAATTTGTCGTTGACCAGAACGATCCCCTGCCCCCCGGACAACGAGTCATTCACGATTGCCGGCGTGTTCGCGCGTTATCCGTATCTCGATTGTCCGTGTACGGAGCTCGCGTCCCAACAATCGTTCATTCACGACCTACTGAGCCGCGCATTCGTACTTTACGTTTATTTCGTCCACGCGAGCTCCCTCGGTCCCCTCCGTATCCGGTTTCGCGGCTATGAAAGATCGCCCGTCTTCCAGCTCTTCCGAGCGCGCAAATGAACCGTTGAAAATTGATACGACTCGTCGCACCTCGCTCTTCGATGGTTCGCGGTGTAAGTCATCGAGATAATCCGTTGAATAAATAAATCCGTCATACGGGGACAAATCGTTCTGCGTCTGGGTGTGACGACGAGTTCGCGGCGACGACCTTCGGAGTGATCACGATCGAGAATATATACGAACGGCTGATTATTGCGCAACCGCAACACCCGCGGATTAGCCGGCGATGGTATCGCCGATCCCGTTGGAGCCCCGTTAAGATTATAATCCCTGTCAACGGCGGCGAAAAAGTTCGGCGATGACGGCTCGCGTGATTACCGAATCGCTCTTGCGTAACGTGCGGGCCGCTCCAGTTATAGCATCCCGAGTATTTTTCTGAGTAGAGGTTGCTCTCGAGCTCGTGATTCGTTCTTCGTGGAAGCGTAGTGCGCGTCCCATTCCGGATTAACGCCGGGTACCGCGGCTGAAAAGCTGCCAATGTTGCGACTTTTCCGGGAAGCATCGTGTGGGCGCGCTCGGCTGGATTGTTATTTGTCGGATGAATCACGGGGAGAACGGGCTGGATATCGGAATTTGATCGATAGTCCGAGACGCGAGAACGAGGCCCGGAAGACGCGCGTTTGAGCGTGCGAAATAATTAGCATTAATATAAAAGAAATGCTGGAATCAGATAGACGTTATTATACCCTTTTCTTCAGCATCTGAAATTAAATTATATTTTTATCAATTTAAGTGTATTTTAATAGCTTCTATTAAATCTTTATTTGAACGCAGTAATATAACTTTTAGTTAACTTAATTATAATAATATCTTCATTTGTGAGTGAATTACTTGATGTAAGTGTAATGCGATTCTAAAGAACTTTGCCCATTTTTACACAGACTTTGCATCTAGTAGCGGGACTTAAGATGAATAATTATTATTGGGGGATTAAAGTATCATAATATAGACGTAATCTCCGAAGTCAACGCTGTCCAAAGATATACTTGGAAATATTGCAGAAATGTACTACTAAATGGAACAAAAATCCATACGGAATCCCATGGTCGTCCCCAGGGATTTGCGCTGAAACCCCAGATCCTAGGTAGGAATCCATGTGGATTCTTATATGAATGTTCACAAACCTTCGAGTGGTGACGGTAACGTGGTTCAACCGTACATCGAACCGATTCACAGGGTGGGACGAGCGCGCACAGTTGGTATCCGAAACCGGATACCGTATGATACGTCGTATTTTACGAGAGGATACACTTGCGGCGCAACACGAGCGCAAACATGACGCGCCGCTATTCGACGTCATCGCCTCGCGAGCTGGAACGCGCGATGTGGAACAGTCTCGGCATTCATACTCGATTCCGATGAGCCAGATACCCGCTGACTTATTAATAAAGGGAAATATGAATGAGACGTGGCGCCTTTCGTATACTTGCTGCGCTACGCGCAGTGTGTATGCATGGAGCAGCCCTCCACCTCGACCGTCGCAATGTCAGAAGTACATGACGAATTTCACGTGCCTATAAAATAATGTCGACCTCACCGTTTTCTAATGTTAAAATTAATCATTATCTCATTCGGTCTAATAATGTAAAATCAATTCGAAAACTCTTAATAGTCGTCATTGAAGCATGTAAAAAAGGAACGTCTACCGATATTCACATCGATTCCGCTTTGAAGAATTATTTCCAGCACTTTTATCAAATACTGCATTGTACAAAAATATTTCATATAATTTCACACGATTTCACAGTGAAATCGTTAACTTTTTTAATTGAAAATTATAACGATAATATACGCGTGCGATGAAAAATCTACCCGTCGCAAAATAGGAAAGCGATATATCCCATTATTTCTCTGCGGTTTCGCGCGCGCGACTAATCCGCAACGCAGCACGCTTTCGATTCGAAGTTCGAAAGCAGTTTGGGATCGATTTTTTTTCGTAAGCAAAGGTTTATCCCGCACTTCCGCGAGTCACTCTGTTGTTCCGTCCCTTTGTTCCCGTAGTTCCTCCTTTCACTTCGTCGCCGTCCTACTCTCGTCGCTGAACGAGCGAGCGAGCGAACGAGCGAGCCAGCTCTTTCTCTTTCGAGATCGTCCTCCGTCGAGGAGGAGGAGGATCGCGAAAGTGCGTAACGCGGCGTTGGAGGCGCCACAAAAGGAAGAAGAGCGAAACAAGTCGGCGGGGAGCGATGGAACGAATATGGAGTGCATCGAAACGAGACGACGAGAGAGAACGGAAGAGAACGAAGAAGAGATATAGGGTGGCTGGAAATAAGGCGCGCGCTCGATCTCTATAAAATTTACCGGGTGATTGTTCCCGCAAAAAATCGACCCAGTTGGACTAATTTCATCGCGCTTTTCCACTTTATCTGCTCAAAGAGACGATTGTGCATGTAATTATATTAATGCAAATGCGTGCGCGCGCACATATCCGCGACCAGTTTGGCGATCGGTGAAATCTCCGCGTAGTTCTCGCGTGGTTTTTCGTCCAGAATCCCACATTTCTCGCGCCTTCCGCCGACGGTTTCATTGTCACCCGTAAACGTCTAGAATTGCAACCTCTCGGCTCTCATTTCCACGGATATATGTTGCACTTTCTTGCGTTACGTAAGAATCGCGGCCCATAACGCTTTCTTCGCGTTTCATCGCGATAACGTCGCGACGGAGACGACATGCCGTGTCTGTTAATTGAAGAATGAAAATTCAGCCGCGATTCGGGACACGTTGAACGTACGCAAACACGTGCGCGTTGACAACGTTGTTTTCGATCGCAGGTGACGCAGGATATCTCCTTCGGACGAGCTCGTCGATGATGTAGGACGTTTGGAATACGTTTCCCGCGGAATATATTGATCGTCGATTAAAGTTTCCAAGGTCTGGAAGACGACGCAAGATACGTCGCTATTAATCACACTCGGACGGTAAAAGGAGGAAGACCGGTGCCTCTTGTCGCCCGTTCTTTTCAATGCTTCTTCTCGCACAGTTAAACATTTTGCGTCAAACTTCACACATTTCACATGTCCCACACGGTCCACACAAATTTTTACGTTAATTCCGCACAAGGCGAATGTGAATATTGAAGAGTAACACAAGCGCTATGTCCCAAATTAACGCAAAATTCATATTCATAATATGTTAATTGACACTGAAGTATAAAGTATGTTATTTTAACACTTGTTGCGTGTCGAATATCGGCCCAAAGTATATTGAAATAACACAAACGCATACGTTAAATTAACACAGGGATATGCGAAAAATTTCATACGATAACGCCTCAATAAGGAACGATTTTAACACAGGTGCAATATGGGTTCCTCTTTGATCGTAGGATCTCAGCTCGTTATTAAATGACTTTTAAGAGAGCCGTCCGATGCCGTAACGATATTTCACGCTAATGCATCCCGGAGCATTATTGATTTAGCAAATTAATGCACAGCTCTCTCCCTCCCATCGTTTGCCTTTGTTCCGGCCTCCTGCTATTGTCTAATAATCGTCTTATGAATAATTGGCAGCGATATTAGCGGCGAACGTTGATGTATAATCTCAGAACGTGCGATACGTCTCTGTCATTGTGGTCGAAAATGCGAATGAGATCCCAGCGCGAAGATACGCACGGCCTAGCCAAATTGCATGTGCCTCGCGCATTTGTAATTCAAATATCGCAACATTGTTCATGGATTAACGCGCCTGGATCATTCGGTCCGTTCGCATGCGAGGCGTAAAATATAAGATATTCAGGACTAGTTGCTCGTATGTGGGGATGACGTTATCGGGTTAAGGATGCCGTCATTGTCTATCGAGGTGTCACTGTACAGGGTGTCCCACAAGTGCTCGACGACCACGAGCCTCGAAGAACCTCGGATCTGCTTCGGTGCCGAGAAGAGCGCAAGCTTCCGACCTGAATTTCGATTCGAAGCAACGAGATCTCCCGATGAGCATTTTAATCGCCCGATGACAGGCGGATCGCGCACTTTTCGCCGGGTATCACGCGAACGAGATCGTCCGTTAAATTCACGACGACCCGGGCGTGTGCGGACGGCACGCAGCGACCCGGAAGGCTTAATATCTGTTTCCGGGCGCGTGTCTCGCGTGCCGGGACTATCGCGTCGCGAAAATTGTCTTTAATCGCTCTTTCGACCGTCGGCCGTGGCCCGTGCTGCTCCTTCGCGAAGGTGATACGAAATCGTCGGCGGCGGGGTATCATTATTATTTAGCATCGCCATGGGCAACGACGGCGCTACTTTATCGAGCGACACTCGCGTCGCGCCGAAGAGCCCGCTGCGTCGCTCGTTGCCTGCGAATTTCACCCAGTCAACGAATTTCGAAAAAGTTTCCGTGAGCGCGCGCACCCGTCTGGACGTCTGGTAAAGAGTTGCCGGTGAATAATTCAGAATGGCATAACTGCTACTTACGCTCTTTCTATTCCGGAGCCGCGGCTATCGATTCCGCCCCGGCGACAACGCCGTCGGCGTTTTATCGTGGGAGGATATATAGACAGGCGGGAGGAAGAACCTCGCAGCCGTGACCTCGAAAATGAGAAACGGTGTTAAATAATACGCGATGGTCAATTTAAAGTCGAGTTTGTTCTCGATTAAAACGTCCAGATCGAGACCGGCTGAGTAAATTACATTTTCGCAGTATACACTGAAAAACGACTTTGGGTTGAATCTATCTGGCAACGCGCGACCGAATGCGTTTTGGTCGGAGGAAAGCGAATTTCTCGTTACAAACGACGAATGTGGCTCGTGAGAACTTTTAGAAATTTTATTCCTTTCAACCGAAGGAAAGGAACGCTTTTGGTTGTCCATCTTTTTACTGCGTGTAGGCACGCATATTGAAAATGAACGTGACTTAACGGATCGGTCTTTAAAAACTGCGTTTACATGACGAAATCGTGTTTTACGCCCGACTGCAAGCGAATTATGATAATAATTGAAAAAATTAAATTCAATAGAATAATAATTACAGTTCAGTATTTAATTGCTGAGATATCCCGTGATATTCAACGAGGATATTTCGAAGGCATGCATTCTCCCGAATTCCAGGAAAATTAGGAAAATTATCCCGGGGAAATCTGTTTGTTCGGGGCTCCGCGCACTCGTCTCGACAGGGGAGGGAGGAATTCCTTTACGAGGGAACTATTGAATGAACGGCGGAGGGTTTCCCCGAGCGCTCTCGTACGGACACGTGAGTCATCGGACACCCCGAACGCGAGCATCCTCGGAAGGGAAATTCGTTCGGGCCGTCGACCCGTCGTTTCTCATGTTCGCGCGACCCTCGTTTCCGCATCCACGGAATTTCTTTGCGGCGAGGTGGCTCGCTCCGTGTTCCGCAAGGCGAACGCTGTGGAAGGTGAGGGATCGATCGAATCGGGGCGTAGCACGGAGAAAGAGAGGACTCACCGCGTGAAAGAGAAGATAAGGCTCGGGGAAAGACGGTGCATCCTTCCTAAGGGACTTCCGCCATCGCCGGGGGCGACAGGTCGCTCGCAATCTCCCGTCTCGCGAATAACGCTTGTTCCTCCGCGGCATGACACGATCTAATTTCGCGCTAGTTCACGGCAGACGCGAACTATAATAAAGCCGGATAACCTACGGCTGGATGATTACGTTTCATCGTTAGCTCTCTCGCGCGCGCTTCCATTGTAATAACATTAATAATAAGCAGAACTTTTTCCACGCATCGCGCGCCCACGGCAAATCCGGACAACTCCGTTGTCACAATTTTAATCCGGCTCGCATTTTTCTTCTCACGTCCATCACGCAGGCACACATGCGCGTTTAATTTACCCTCGCGCTTATCGCGTCGGAGCAGATGTTATTGTCATCATCATCATCATCGTCATCGTCGCCATCTCGAGTTTTTATTCCGCCGGGCGGAGGCTGAAGCAAGCAACATGCATTTTCTCGTTAGACGAGAGCAGACGGACGCTCCATATATTTCCTCGTATCACATTTCCCGTTTATTACTCTCTCGAGCTTACGGAGACCGTGGCTGTTCCAGTTTCGCGCTATCTCCGACAGATATCTACCGATCTGGCCAATAACTATATCTTTCCGTGTCGCCGGCCTTGTTGTGTAACGTTCGTGCACGATTCATTGCATACCTGCGCATCGATTCGGTCCTTCCGTTTCCTTATTGCCCTACTCGCGTAATCCCCGAGGCGGCGGTAGTAGCTCTCGCCTCTCGCGTCTATCCGCGTTGATCCTCGCGATATCTCGAGTACACTCGTTTCGCAAAGGGGCTCCTCCGTCTGATCGCTCATTCGCATCTGCCGCCAGCGAGGAGGCATCGCTAACTCGACGATCAACACTCTCGTGATATCGCAATCGAGCAGCCCGACGCGACGATTGACAAGTTTGCGTTACGTGTTACGCTGATATCCCGCCCGACACCGCTTGATAACGTCGCCCTAACTCTTCAGCCACCTCAAAGGGTCTCTCAGTATCGAGTTTATCGCTTTAGTCTGCGAACTGATATTTATTGCCGACCGTACGGTATCGGTTATCGTGAATGATTTGTGGCCCGTCCGCGGGATCACGCGACGAGGGAAGGAAGAGGGGGGGACGCCGCACTGCACTTTAGATTAGATCGATCGTTAATTACTTTATTAGGGTGTAATTATTATTAAGGTCCTTATTATCACGCGGCCGATATGGCCGGGGAAGAGGCGCCTTTGAAATGGAATTTCGAATTTCAGCGTTCCCAATCCTGGTTCCCCGCTCCTTGATTGCGAATCGAGGCATTGGTTGTCCGCATGCCGAAATTTCATCCCCGGTTCCTAGTTCCCTGTATTGAATTTCTTGCTCCTTATTTCCTTCATTGTGTTCGAGTCCCCTTCTTTCTCTCTCGTTCATCAATATTCGAACCCGTTTCTTCGGTTGAAAGACGAGCCGTCGGCGAGCCGGCCAACTGCAACATCGGTTACGTCGCCGTCGGTGCCGCCGGAGGAGAGAGAGAGCTTTGCCCGCTCGTTGCATTATTAATCGAGCAATCGATATCTCGGTCTATGTTCCATGCACGCGCCACCGATACCGCGGCGTTAGGCCGCCGTCGTGTGTCACACGTTGCCCTGTCAATTTCCACGGTTTCTCTTAACTCTTCGGTGTCCTCGTCCTCTCCACGTTCTCTCCTTCGCGGCGGAAACTGCGAATCCCGGCGAGATCCCTGCGCCAGCGGCGAAAGCGACGAAGCTCGCAGTCCGTCTTGATCCTCGCGATATTCTTCTTCTTCTCCACGAATCTAACAGGAGGGAGGTCTATCCCCGGTGTTTTTATCGCGCTCGCCGCGACCGGTAACGATATTACGACGAAGTAGCGCGCGCGATTATGACATTTCCCGAGAGCACCGCCGGGCGCTTCTCCTTCCCCGGCAAGAAAGCCGAGCTGACGTGTCACCCATTTTCGCCCGTCCTTGCGAACGCGTGTTCCGCGTGCTGCGAGATCGCGCGATCAGCTCTACTGCCTCTCTCGGTTCTATTTGCGCCGAGCTTCGCGGTAAAGCCTTGCAAGGACACCTCGTCCCGGCGCACCGTAAACTCGTTCCTCTCGTGCCACCCAGCTCTCCTCCCTGCCGCAATTAGCGTCCCGCAGTTTTACGCTCCCCCGTGGAATGCAACGCTATTTCGCGCGAGAGAGAGAGGGAGAGAGACGATTGCGGCGCCGCACCTGCACTGGAACGGCGTGGCTTCGCACAGCGTGCGTACAATATGCGGGCGAAAGAGACGCCACCGCCATTCAAACGTGCGAGCACGCACACGCGGCTGTCCTGTCTGGGATTTTCAAAGTGCCCCGGTATCGAACCGCACCGCCGTTTTTCGCGTGACGTCCGGCAGCCTCGGCACTTATGTCATTTATATCGTGTACTTATTTATTAGAATCACTCTCGGGTACGCCGACGGTTTTTCGGAGAACTGCGGGTAATATAGCAGAACGTTAAGGACGAAAGTCGCGATTTCGGCGGAAACTCGCCTCTCCGTGCGTGGAACGACCGTGGTTTTCTCCGTGGAAAAGAAGCACCACTCCGCTTGATTCTAGTACCTTTTTTTTTTCTGTGTACTCACCGAAGAGTGAAATAGCAAAATAAGAATGCATACACGCTCGCGTGGTTTCGCATTTCCGCAAAAAGCGATGATTTTCCTAATGGAACGGGCGATTTCTTCAGATTTCTGACATCACCGCCACCGGAAATATGTATATGCATATAGTTTGCTCCAGTTAACATCGCCGTAACGATAATGTTGGCTAATCGCGAAACTACGCTGTCTAGTTAACATCGTCTTGCCGCTGCCGCCATCGGAGGTCCTTCGACGGGCGAGGGGGGGGGGGGGGAGGGGGAAGGAAAAANGGGGGGGTACGGCGAAGGTAAAACGATTGCATTGCTGCCGCATGACGGTATCGGAATAATTAACAGGTGCGCGTGTGCACCTATCCGGAATGATGCCTAACAGGAATCGAATTAATGAAATCGATACGGTCCACCTGCAATCGCATTGCAACGCAACCGGGGTTCGGCCTCGGTTTATGCGCAAGTGCACGCCGGGGTCGCGTATTTCGGGGTCGGCAGAACGCGCAATGGGTGGGAGAATGTAATGCGATATTAATTTCTCCCGAGACAATCCGATATGAAATTAATTTTCATTACCAGATAATACCAGGTGTCGTGCATGCGCTTGACCGCGTTACGCCGGCGCGACGAATTAATCTGACGTTTCGTTCACGTCGCTTGTAATTACGACTTAATTCCCGACAAACATGACTGTCGTCCCTTTTCTTTCTTTCTTTTTTTTTTTTTGAATTCTTTAAGTACGCACGCGATTTTGTACCATAACCCGTTTTGCGTATGACTCTGCATCCTCTTCGCTCTCCTACCTGTGGAAAATACGGTGTCTGTTAATTACGGAATGCATCCGATGTGTCGCAGTGAAAACGTTTGATAATAATTAAAATATCGTGTTTATGACGTAAATACTGTTACATACTGTAAATGTCTCTACAAATGATGCTTCTGCCAAGCTATGAAATATCACATCATACGATTTCTCCTGGTACTTCTATATTGATGCAAAGAAAAAAAAGAACATTATTCTTAAGCCAAGAATAGATATTCTATCATACATAAACAAGAATATTATGATTTTCTTAGAAGATTTTCAGTCTTGATTTGATTGAATTTGTATTGATGCAAATATTACTTGCATTCAATTCAAGACTAAAAGATCTAGAAATATTATAAGATTCTTATTTATGCATCGAAACATCTATCATAGATTTAAGACTATTTTTTTTCCATGTATTTACATAATCATATAATCAAACTTTATTGCATTAAAGAGCTTTATATTTAATCAAATATGTTTCCTTTTTTTACCGTTTTCAAGTAAAGCGATCTTAAGTGTATAGCAGAGTCGAACTAATTAGCGCGAAGCGGAATCCCTGCGTTTTCGTTTCCCGGGACGATTAATCTTCCTAGTTCGTACGAGTTAATAAGAAGGAATTATGACAAAACGAGAACATTGAGCCGCTCGGGTTTTTGTGATCGCGGTTCCGCTAATGGGAGTTTCGGGCCAAGGCTCGCGACACTACTAAACGTTCCGTCAGCGTCTCTCTATGTCACCGCAGCTGGTAACCGCGAGTTTACCCTGCACGGACGGACAAAGTTGCCTTACGTCGACGGTACATATTTGTCGATGACATACTTGCACGCGGCGTAACTTGAAAGTGACATATGTAATTTTAACGATGTACGTGTGCACGCGGACAGTGTCTTATCTATATTTTTATAATTTTCTCCCCGAACCCTCCCATCATACTTTTCACATGGTTTTATTCGTTAATTGGATACGTCTGGTATCCGTAAATGAACATATCGGCGCGCCGTGTAATTTAGTAAATGGTTATTATATATTTTTCATATGTTTATGTAATTATATAATGATCTGTATGTGTGCGAAAATAATTTAAAAATTTTAACAAGGACTGATTTTAAATACACGATGTTTTTACTGTGCAATGGAAAAAGGCAATAAAGATGTTCAAACTTTCTGCGCAGGGACGATTCGACGGACGATCGATTCGCCATGGACCGATACGAGGAAGAAGCCGAGGACAGCGACAACGAGACAGATCCTGAGCAACTTCTGAACGAGTGGCTGGGCGAGTTGGACAGTCTGACTGTGGTGAGTTTATATTTTTCTTCGCGCATGATTTCTCCGTCGGTCATTTTATGGTCAGGAGCGACGCGTAACTGCCGTCGCTAATAGCGCGCGGACAGCGAAATGTTCTGACCATATCGGAAGTTATGACCAACACTTGGCCGATCTATAGCTGTCAACCGTTGGCCTAGAATCCATTATCTAGTTGTGGGCCATTACCGACCTATAATTGGATATTCAATCGCATAGTACGATTCGCAAAGCTTAAGAGACTATTTCTATTCTTTTATACGTATTCTTTTGTAACGTTCTTTATTTATATCGTTGAGAAACATCCAATAATATAACACTTGAAAGGAATTTTAGTTTTCCTTACAGTATGAAACATAAAAATAAGAAATTATAATAAAAATATGTCCTTTGCTTTTATTTTCATGCCACTTTTATATTAGTAATTTATAAAAATTAAAATATAGCTTACATTTCTTGACATATATCTAAATAATTTTTTATTGTTATTTTCTGCTTTAATAATGAATAAATAGGTAAACATAATAGATAAACATAAATAGAAAAAATTCAAATTCAAAAAGGACCCAATTTATGGTATGAAATTTGTTGACTTATATCTTTCCTATTTCTTATTTTTAATCTTTCCTATTTTTATTAGTGTTTGGCTCGAGTTATCTGACTTTCGATTCAATACTGAACTAATATTGATTGCCAATATTGGTCTAATATCAAAAATACTTAGTAAGACCTGATATAGGATTTATCGTAAATATTATACCTCTGCTTTTAATCATTCAAAGGAAACTGAAAAGCACGGATTCATCTTTAACGAACCCGTTCGTAGAATAATAGGGACTGTAATATAATAACGAATATATAGTGTTCCCTGTAGCAATAATGTTAATTAATTGCAAACGTGCGCAACTGAATGCACGTGGAAACAGTTGCGAATATTGCCGCGCATGGTAACGATATTGTCAATTACCTAATTATAAATAGCCATGTGTGCAGCTAAGAGTTAGCCGGCAGAGCGATGGTAAATATTACGTTACACGATATATCGCGGCAATTCATTGCAAACCAGCGGCTAAATGCATCTTGAAACTATCGCAAATATCACGTTACCGTACACCGCCGCGAGTAAATATAAATTCCATGCCCACAATTCGGAAAAGATTGGTGCGCAGAAGAGGAGGAGGTAGTATTATAACTCTCTCGTTTACATTTTGCACAATACTTTTATTAATAATCTATATTTTAAATTAAAAATTAAAAAAAACTCAACATTCGATTACATTCATCCAAATATTGTTTAATGTTGTCAACGATGTTGCGGCGAAAACACTCAAGTACATATGTGTTCGTGTGATAATGCACCAAAGTTTAAAGAGAATCAGGAAGTATGTGTAATTAAATGCTAAAATGTACCTTGAAAACGTCGCCGAAATGTTTGAAAGTAACAATATGTTACAACAAACACCGACTATTGTATATTGGCACATTAGCGTACGACGGGCTACTAAACAAAGGATTCCATAAATAATCGCTAGAATTCGTCAGCTAATAGTGATGATGCCTTAAAGGCGAAAATACCACCTTGCCTTCTAATATATTCGAACAATTCGAAAAATCAGATCAATCGAGCTTGAAGAGCGGAGCAAACCACTCTCTAGCGTCCCTGACGTCCCCGTCTCTAACGTCGGTGAAATTGGTTAGCCTTTCTCATACAAGTTAGTATCCGGAGATCGAAGTGGAATCATTAAGGCCGACGAAACTTCGATCCGATTAGTTTAGAAGACGAGGCGATCCAATGAAGAGGCAGCCGACTAACTGCCACTCTCGGGTACGCGCTTCTCAATTGGTGTCAATTGGCGCGTGGTCTAAATGATTCGCTGGTAACTCGCATGAGAAACCGCTGATGCAAGTTTACTTCCTCGAAAAACGCCCACGTGCCTCTCTCTCTTTCTCTCTTCGTGTTGTGTCTGCACTCGATATCTTCAGTCTTAGATAGTCGATATCCTGATCGCGAAATACGTGGAAGAGAAGTCCACGCTATCCCATCGCGCCACACTGAAGCGTGTGACCAATTTGTCAAATACAATTGGAAATGGTAAAATAATCTTTCTATTGATATATTCCGCTAACCTCCGTCGATGGGGATTCGCCCTGTATCTTACGAAATAAAAGGCGCCGCTGATTCCTCCCCGCCTTTCATCGTCATCGACAATTTCACCGACGACTTCAGTCCGAGAGCGCGCGAAACCATTTACCTACCTACCACCGTACACCAGCCCCATCTTCGGCGACTTCCAGTGGGGATCCAGTGTTCGCACAATAGCGGCAGCGAAACGACAAATTGTCGGCAATTGACGTGTCCGGATGATTGCGACGCGAACTTTGTCCGACCGCGGCGGTAGACCGACGCTCGTGTCGCTGCCGCCGAAGCGCTTCCTGCCGAGGCTCGTGCTAACCTGACCCAACCGTGGTTGCCTCTAATTTCATTAAATCGCGGATAATCGCGCCCCGACGAATCCTCTGTTGCGTAGTCAGTCGTGTCTGTATGTGTGCGCGCGTTAGCAACTTTCAGCGCGCTGCAGGCACGGATTATCGGATCCGCGGGCCCGCGGAACGTCGTTACGAAGTTCCGGGGACTCCCTTTGTCGTTAGTTCCGCGCGATAAAAGTTCCTTCCTTTTTTATCTCCCGCTAGAGAGTTTTTATCCCGCGCCTTTGTCTCGGGCCGATAGAAATTTGTAGATTAGTGCGCGGTGGGCTAACCGCCGACCCGGCACAAAGCGTCGCGCTTCCATAACGAGATTTCCCGGCGACAACTTGGCTCAACGATTCTTCAACTCGCGTTTGATGCCTTGAGAACTTCAATGTTGTCAACTCGTGTGCCGGGTTCGTTCCTTTTTTCTTTTTACCTTTTACCGAGTCACCTCTCGAGATACCTGTTGAGTATCCTACTTTGCATACAGACGAGCTCGTACGTCTTCCACGCGGCGGAACGTACCTGGTATTTTTAGAGTCACAACTTGATCCCGTCGGGGAAAATAATTAAACGACGCCCGGGAGAGGAGCCGCAGGCGCCGAATTTGCCGGACGGCGCGGCGTTTCGTTTCCTTCGCCATGCAAATGCGCGCTTTCGCTAAACAGTCGTTTTCCAACCGTTGGATAATCCCATCGTGGCTGTGATACAGCCGAAGCTTGTCGTTAAGGAAAATAGTTGAATTTATTATTCGCGGTAGCAACGACATTGACTGTTCGAGGTGAAATGCGTTTACCTGCAAGGTGCAACTATATTGTTCGCTATGGCGCCTTAATTCGAACATTTCGTACATCTAACTGCAGTAGCAACGACATTAGCTGTCCCCAATTTACGGAAGTTCGCGCGAGGATACCGAAACGACGGGCGAGAAATGTAAGCTTACCCCTTCCCAATGATCGGGGAACGTCGTCGCTTGTAATTGTGCGTCGAACGATCGCAACAACCAAACATGCAGGACCTTCAATGAGGTCGAACTGTCGCGCATCGAACACTTGAATGCTACCATTACGCCTCGAACCGGCGAGAGATACGCGTACACACGGAGTGTGTCGGTGTGTCATATATCATTCCCCTCGATCGAGTAAAATATTCGTCGGCATTTGAACTATTTAATCGAGCCGCCGTCGGTATCGCGTTAATTAATATTCGTTTCTCCGATCGAAGAAGCCAAGGTGGAGAACGAGGAAACATCACCTCCGCAAGTAGCGATATATCATACATTTTAAGGTATGTCGAGTCGTGAAAGTTTTCGTTTTTAACGAGCATTTCCAACGAGCCGAGAACAAAGAGATACCCGAGTTGAAGTTTAAGCCGGCATTCGTAATCATTATTTGACAAATCATCACGGCTTTATTCATTCCGGGTCATTCGTCAACCTGCGTCTGTGCTGTTATTACATTATTTCGTAGAAGAAATATTGATCCAAAAGCCGAATGACGGACCATGAATATGAATCTTTGATTAATTATATTTTCAATCGAAGATCCTAAGTTAAACTATGAATATCGGCCTTAGAATGTTATGAAAATCTCAGTTATTGATTTTTACGTCTAATAATATTCCCTGGACCGCGAGAGAGTAATCTCGTTTATATCTGCCAACGTTTTTTTTTTTTTCATTTTTGCTCAGCCTTGTTATTGTACGAGGAATCTAAATTTAAATCTCTACATATAAACACATAAACACACAAGTATTATTGAACACGTAACTGTTGTCTTTCCCTTTACAGCTTCTAGCTCGCGCACTTTTAAAAGCTGTAATTCTTATCAAAACTTCCAATGTCAAAAAAGAAAAAAGAAAGAGAAGAAGGATTTAGGAAAAAATAATAATGAAGTGTGTCAGATCTTTTAGCAATTTCCCCATGAATATATTCGCCGCTAAATAAGTTATGTAATTAATACTTTACCGGCTTTACTGAAACCAAAGTTAAAGATTAAGTTCTGATAAAATTGTTTAAGATAATCGAACATTAAATAACCGTTGACGAGCGCTTCGAGCGCTTCTTTAATATAGAGAAAATGGCAGTAAACAATTATTTTCGCACTGACAAAGCGGGACAATAGTCTATATAAAACTATTCGATGTTCTTCATTGAACCTTCAAGTTCGACGGAACTTGCAGGATCAATTCCGAGGCGAAATTTCGACTCGGGCGAGCTCTCCTCTTGCGAGACGCGTTCGTCTCTTCGATTTCTCGAGGGAGCCCCGAAGTTCTAACGAATCGGGGATGCGCCTCGAGTGCAAGTCGCGGCGAATTTGATTGCGAACGTGACGCCTCGGTGATGAGTAAAAGTACTCGCTGAAAGTGAAACCGTGAGACGAGTAACCTTGAACCTTCGGTAAGCGAGCGAGCCGGCGGCGACGGCGAATGGACACTCGAGAATCGAGTCTAGTAGCGGTGAAAGATGGATGAGCGGCGGCGGCTTCGAGTGCCGCTCGGTAGCCGGAGAAGTACTCGAGCGCATGCACTTGCACTTCGTAGCTTCGCGGCGAAGGTTCGGGCGAATCGATAGTCGCGCGCGCGATCGACGCCCGACATCACGCGATGTTTACTTCTCGCGGCGGAGCGAAGTTAAAATCGCGATGGTCGGACGCGAAGGGCGGACGCGGGATTAGGGTGGGCGCGTCGATGCGAACGAGAGATTAATTTTCTAAAGAAGTTTCGTCAGACGACTCCCTTTAAGGGGGTTGCACCACCCGTGAGAGCCCGAAATGACCGGTAGTTTTTCGAATTTTTCTCACAGAACATAGAAAGGTATTTATGAGATATTCCTGTAAATTACGCTTTTGTTTGCAAGAGAATATAAGAGTGTAATGTATAAGAATATTGTGTGAATATCTTCTTGTGTTAAACACTTCCCTTGGCAAAAATTCGTCAAGTTATTTATCATTCTGGACTCCCGGGGATGGCGCGACCCCCCTTAATCGAGCGAGAGTCTTCTCTTCGCGTTGCGTGCTTATTTCTCGGCCGTTGCCGAAGAGACTCCTGAGCGTTGTTAAATTTATGAGAAAGAAGCTGAGAAGCGATGAAAATTCATGACAGAAGAGGAAGAAGACGAAGCTCACGAAGGACTTTGATGTTGATATTATTCGTTTATTATTTCCGCGAGTCCGTCAGCGGAAGACGACGCCGCGAGCGCGTCGAGAACAGTCATTTTGATGAGTAATCTTGCTTACAACACGGGGTCTTTATCAATGGATGAGATACGAAATGCTGACGAATCCTGCCCGGGTATAAAAAAAAAAAAAAAAGTAGCTCGATTTAGTCGGTGAGTCGTGTCGCGTCGCGAGAACAATAAACAAGAATATACTAGTCGGTCGGGTCTTCTCTCTTCATCTTCCGTTGTTCTCTTCTTCTTTCCGCTTCTCTCGCTTTTATTTCGAGATCGTTCTCGGACGTATAGATGAGCGAAAGAGAGAGAAGAGGAGGAGGGAAATAGGGTGAGAAAGAGAGAGAGAGAGAGAGCGAGCTTTTGCACTTGCACTTGGCGATGCATCGGAGGTCGGTCAAGGCGCCTGTGTACAGATCGATAACCTGGCAACGCGGAACGGATAACGTTGCACCGTGGTCGCTGACCCCTACGTGGCTACAGAACATACGAGAGAGCGTTGGAACAGAACCCTGAAACATCTTACGAAATATTATTAGCGAGGTTCGCAGGTCGGCGTTCAGGCGCTTCGTCTGAAAGCGCGCGTTTCTCCGCGAAATTCCGAACGCGAGCGCTGTCGGAATAAATCCCTGCGAATCTTTCTTCATTATTGAACAGAGAACGCAGTTCTCCTCGCGTACCTTCGGGATGAAAGGAAGGGACCGAGCGAGAATGGCGGAGGGAAAAGTTCAGTGAAGGTATCACTGAATAATACACCGTGAATAGAGTCACTTTTCCGGTGCCTTTAAATGAGGACGAGAAACGCCGTATGTAAAGAGGGGGATGAAATTAGAGAAAAATTCTCCCGAATGACCGGATTGATTAAATAGCGAAATCCGTAATTACGCAAAGAGGATTATACGCCGAGCGTGAGTGACAAATTCAGCCGAGTACAATGCCGTAATCTTCGCGTTTTCCTTCCATCCGCCACGGAGAATGCTTGAATTTTCGCATCGCTGCCGTCCGCTCGGCTGCGTTGATTACGGCGGTATCGCGATGCCGATCATCGTCGTGCGCGTTTCGCCGCGGCGGGGAACGCACGGGAATGATTCGCGTGTCGCGGATGTACCGTAACGCGAGCAGAACGAGGTGTCCAATTTGCACAGTCACATTCCGCGCCGGAGAGCGACGCGAGCGTTTCGTGAGCGCGCAGTGCTACTCATGAAATTATACCGTGCCCCGCTGAATTGCATAATGGAATTTCCTAGAAGACGCGCGTCGTAATTGTGCCATCATCTTTGCACTTGTCCTCGCGGATTCGCGTAAAACGGAATCGCTCTCGGCGACGCGGAGAGAGAATCGGCCCGGGACGATTGGGAGAAGCGCGAGAGGAGTTCTACTCGCGTTTCGAGTCGGATAAGCATTTTCTTACGGCATCCCGCGGGCGTTTACGCGAGCGAAGTTCGTTCGATGATCGGGAAAACGTTGGATAACATAAGATCAGCTGACTTGATCTTTTTCGCTCGATAGAAATATGCTGCGTAGTATTGATTGTATTCTTGCTTATTGCTTCGCAATTTAAGATATGAGATTTAATTGAAATGGTTAAATTCCAAGCGCCAAATGGTTGGTTCATATAATGGGTCGGGGATTAATTACGTTATCGCGATGCGATTATTTCGGCGGCAGCGAAGACTGAGAGGTTGTTCTGCGCGCAGGGAAATGTAAAAATCTTCTCCGGCTTTGAACGTAAATTTGACGTAAGATTGACGTTCTTTTCAGACGCGATACTTGAAGGTCCGTGATTATTCGGCTTATGCCTCCCAGGCACAAGTTAGTTTCATGCACGTTCTTTAAACGTGTAATTTTGTGTAATACGATTGCGAAACGTCACATACGTTTAAAGAACGTGTATGAAACTAATGAGATGTGCTATCTGGACTGTTTCCACCGTCATGATTTCAATCTAATTGACGATTAACTCAACATAATTGAATAAATCGCATCGAGCAATTAGCTGAACCGATCCAATGCGATTGGTCAATTCCGGTGAGTTAATCGTCGATTAGACGTAAAGCATGATGGTAGTAACGGGCGTTAGAGTCGACCGAGCGATTTACGATGACGTGCCGTAGGAAAAATGTTGGAAAAAAAATGAAGCAAAAAAGAAATCGTCCGCTCCGCCTCGGTAGATATTACCATGTCATCTAACAGCTCGTACGACAAGAGCTCGTTTCCCGTGCTGCTGTATCTTTGTCGCATACGTTACCGACAGCGGCAAGCAAGTTCCTTGCTTCGGCTTTGGTAATGCAGGTTGCAGCCTTAGCGTTCCCTGGCGGTTCCGTGATCGAGACACGTGTGGAGCTGTCACCTCAGGACGGACACTTCACGAAGAGCGACTTCGATGAGGGGAGACTCCGCTCCCCGGTGACTCGCGTAAAGCTCTTTTACGAAACTGAGAGGACCCCTCTTATGAATTTAGCAACATTATTTTCACAGAATTATTTGCTTTCAAACGATGATACCGTGACGGTACGGTAAAATAATTCCGAACGTGTACGACTTGACAGCCGTGTAGATATAAATTCAGCTGTCCGAGACGAAATTTGAGTTGTACGTTGGGTCTCCCGAAGTCTTCCACTGTGCTCCTTTGATGCTGCAAATGTTATTTCCGTTTTCTCCGTTTGAAGGCTTAATGTAAAACTAAGTAGACTTAATGCGATCCTTTAATGTGATCAAAATGCCGACTCGGGTGTGCACTCTCTTACTTAACGCAATTATCTTTTTTTGCGATTCCCTCGCGTCGGGAAATCATCTCGCGAGAGAAAGCTACGGGACACGCGAGCGAGTAATACGAGCAATTTTCTTACATAACGCATCTCGGATTAATAATTCATATATCTTCGTGCCGAAGCCCGTGGGATCTCGCGTGACGTGATTAATTCACTCGGTCGCGATCTTCCCGTTGACAAATCTCGCGCGATTTCCGCGAATATTCCGGCCGAATTTGTAATTAACGAATTTACCGTGCGGCACGATAAGCCGCGCGCGCTGCTCGCTCGCCATTATAGAGGACGATCTCGCGCTCAAGCGGGCTAAATCGTTCATTGTATTGCTTGATCGTTCGCGTAATAAGGACAAATCGGCTATGCCCGCGGCGAAATAGACAAACGCTCAAGAGCTTCCGGCGGCTATTAACATGCGGGCTCCGTAGTATCCGCATCCGCGCCGGGACTTCATAGCGTCCTTAATCGCGCGAACCGGAGCCAATGGGAGCCTTTGTCCCGTGATATTGCCGTATCCGGTGCCACTTGTTCACCATCGGGTTTCGACCGATCGGAAGAAAACTCCGAATGTTCGGCCTGTCGTCGCCCGCTCGTCGGAACACCTGGCCCAGCCCTAAAACTCAAGCTGCCGTCGCGCGAAAGTAAATACTCCTCGATTTAGAAATATTTCACACTTATATTCGGTGCTTCGTTTACAAACGTTCACATTTAAGATACCGCGTTCGAATCAATATTTGCCGCTAGCTATTAAAATCTACTTAAACCGGTGAAAATATTTCACTGAAGAAGCTGAGAAAACGGGTGATCACATTTATTTGACTCACGCACTTCTTCCGTAACGTTCAAGTTACTTTGTTACCGTTGATTATTTCGCGGTGAATATTGTCATTCAGCGAGTTTTATTCATTTCGCCAGGCACGTTCTTCCCATACCCCCGTTTTCCCTTTCTCGCGAGATGAATTATAAGTAAACGTCTTCGGGTTCTTCGTAATTGTCCACTTACGGCTTTGAGCACGCACGAAA
This sequence comes from Dinoponera quadriceps, assembly GCF_001313825.1. Classification (NCBI taxonomy): domain Eukaryota; kingdom Metazoa; phylum Arthropoda; class Insecta; order Hymenoptera; family Formicidae; genus Dinoponera; species Dinoponera quadriceps. The sequence continues at coordinate 55,695 of NW_014556702.1, forward strand.
GGATCGTCCATTTGTGAACGGATGGAGGCTAATCGTCGGATTATCAATCGCGAATGTATATCGCGTGCGGTGCACGAGCGCGCCCACCGGGATTATATCGGCAATTTCAAGTCGTACGGATTCATCAGCCTTGGATGACCCTTGGCCGCAATTATGTCTTTCGCCAAGTAGCCTAAACATCGCGTGGTAGGAAATTGGGTGACCTCTTGATCCCGCTGCTCCTCGGCCTCCATCATACGGCGGAATGTGTGTACCTCGTTAGGATCGATTCTGAGGTCCGCGATCGGCCAAGGTTTCTCGGCGGAATCGAGCGTTCATCGATGCCACCAGATTAACGGGGAAGAGTTTATACGAGATGAACCGAAGTGAAACAAATAGACATGTACCAAGTCTGAAGAAACTTCTCCCTCTGTGTTCCCCTACGTGTTAATTTTCGTATCGTTCGTTAGTAGTGAAAACCAAATTCAACGAAATACAAATACGTTAGGATACGCAGCCGGCGGGTTATCATTTATTAAACACGCGCCCTTCCGTAAATCACGTACGCCAACGATGGACTCGTCTACTTCGACACGCAGCGTACACACCGCTCCCTCTCCTCTCGCTTTTCTTCCAGACGCATTCGGGAAACTAGTCCGCCGGCTCTTCTTGCCGGGGTAGCGGCCGAAGAAGAGAGCTGGAAATGTAAAAGAATCGCTCAGGTAGCAGCGCGCTGTGCACGTGCCTAAGGGCAGCTGTGCAGTTCGGCCCGACCTTCTTCTCGCTCGCCCACCCTTGCGCACCGCGCACTCCGTAAAGCGATCCTCACTTCCGTGTCTCCTCTGGGGCTTCTGTTTTCGTCGGTTTCTCTCTCTCTCTCTCTCTCTCTCTCTCTCTCTCTCTCGGGGTCAGACGAACCGTTATCAATGCGCCCGTCAGCCGCGAAATAAGAGGAAAAGTAGGCGCCGTGGAAAAAAGGGAGAGGGAGGAAAAGAAGTAGCGCGCGCGGTGACGAGGAATCTCACACCGTCGACTCGGCAAAATTCTACTCCTGATAATTCATACATATTAATGGAACGCGCCGTAGATTCCGCGTTCCTCACGTGTTACAAATAACAATCCCCGTCTCGGGGATAGCAACGCCCCGGAATTAATTCCGGGAGCGAATCTTCTCGGTCTTTTTCTCTCGCTCTTTCGCGTCTCACTCGGCCGGAGGTGAGGAACGGAAATAGAAAAATCCTGTGAATTCAGCCACGCGTCCTGCTTGCCATCTGTTGCGCCGGTCTCTAATCTCGTCGGATAAATCTTGAGGGACGCGACGTATTACCTTTGACGCAGCATTTTCCGTACGAATGAATAAACGTCACCTCTACATCACGTGGCTCTCTCCCCTCCCCTCTCTCTCCGACGCGAAATTTGAACAACGAGTGGAACGCACTACAAGGAAATTTCCAACTTGCGAAATTTTATAAGACTGCATTAATAAACATTTCGGTCTTTGAAGCAATTTCTCAATGTAAGAAGAAAGCAACTTACGATCTTCCATCGCTCAGCTCAATAACGAACGATTGATTCACTAATTAAGAATCCAAATGGGGTTGGAGAAAGCACACACTGGCGTGCCTCTCGCCCTCTGAACACCTCGAACAGCTCAAGCCTCTCGTTCTAGCATATATATCCGTCGTTCTGTGGGTTGCAGCTGCCTCTTAGTGGCAGCACGTGTTCCTCTTTTCTGGGCAGGTGGTTGGCGTCGTTAAGCAATCGCCTCCCCCTCGATGAGGGCCGAGATTTGAACGGCGTATAGCCCATCGGCGAGCGAACGAACGAAGAGCGCGAGGAGGAGGAAGAAAAAGAAGGGGAGAAAAAAAAGTAGAGAAGAGAAAGACAGGCCCCGCAGGCATGAGGCTTCGTGACTGCGAGCGTGCCCGTGGTACTTCTGCCTGGCTGATATGAAAATATCACCTGAGATTCTATCGCGCCTTCTCGTGGAACAGCGATATTACGCGGTCGCGGATTCCCGAACAGACGATTCGCGCGATCGCGCGTAATATCCGAGCGCGAAGTTTAGCTTCGAAGATTCCTACGTAGCACAGAAGCCGTAACGTCGCTGCAACGTCGCGGCAATGTTAACGTTAGCTTCCGTACCAAGTGTGTTTGCTCGTCACGAGGGCGTCTAACGTCGCGCGCGAGATCAGGCGAGATCGAAATTCTACCGAGGCGAATGCCTCCGGGGAAATCGTCAAGTTTCCGAGAAAAATATTCCACCCGAGGGTACTTCATCGGCTTGTCATCAGATACGGACACGGGGATAAAAAGTTCATTTAGGACAGGTGCTCAAAACGGCGGGGACGGCCGGCTGGTTTCCCGCGAAATTCTCAAAGTCTGCGTGTGCGCGGACTCGAGAATCATCGCGTTCCGATCATCATCTCGAGCCCAGCGAGAGTAATCTGCGTGACGTCGCTAAGCAGCCGATCGCGAGTCGAAAAACGAGCACAATGAGAGAGAGGAGAGGGATGGACGGTGAAGGTGTCCGTCTGCGGGTAGTATCCCCGTAGTGAGAGGCGATCGGCCGAAGCGAAGGAGGAGGTGAAGAAGGACGGCGCGAGCGGCAGGTGATGCCGAGAGCCGCTGGCTGATATAAGCCGCGCGCGTCGTGACCGGTTCCCGGATCATGGACGCTGTGCGCGCGGTTTACTGCCGCTTAATAAGCTGTAATAAGAAGGACCGCCGAGCCCTAAATACGCTCGCTCGCTCGCTCGCTCGCGCGCGCGCGCGATAAATCTCGCGGTACGTACGAATTGCCGCGGCGGACCGGCGGGGAGGCGCGATCGAGAGCAGGTGGTGCTCGCGACTCCTTCGGACCTTTTGCCGCGCGCGGCTTCCTGCCGTGAAGGAGCCGAAGGTCACCGTCGAGCCGGAACGTTTCGCGAACTCGGTACCGAGCGCGAGAATACGTGGGCTCCGATTTTTCTACATTCGCGCCCGAGCCTCTGTCGTTTCCGCCGGGAATGTTACGAGCGTACGTTGTTGAAGCGCACACCTGGTGGTGCAACTTGTGGAAGGCCTGGCAGCCAAGGGTACCCTTTTTCGAGAGAACCTCCGAGACTATATCGTGTGAGATATGCGTGGAATATATATAGATGTGCTTTGGATCGACGCAAAACTTCCTGCCGTTTTTTCTTTCAATCGGCTCATCGCTCAGAAATCCCAGAATCCCCCATGTGTCAGTGCGGTACTTGTGTGTTAATTATATGTTGAGTCATCCGGAGATAAACTTGGAGGGAGGGATGAGAGTGAATGTTACATTTTTGCTCGAATGATCTTCAGTCACTCTCAAAAAATGTCACTTTCGGTCGTTATTTTGATGTTTCGGAGAGATCACTTTTTGTCACCTCTCCTGCCAGGAAGCAGTCACCATTTCGCTGTTTCATTCCGGCGACTGAGCGGCAGCTCTGCTATTGTTATTACGTGGAAATAAACGTGTACACACGCAACAAAGTAGACGACAGATAGAGACGCAGGTGATAGGTGGACGCGCTTCGTTAGTGCGGTTTAATCTCGCACAATTCTGAGAAAGCCGATCGAGGGTCGTTAATGAGCAATATATTCACGCATCGACGCGTTAATAACCGGTAAGATCGTAACGTTGGATTGCCCGTGCATTTTACGAGCGTTACGCTCGCTTATCCTCCATCGGAGCCGTTGCGCTTGTTCGCTCGTCTCGGAGTCCCGTGTACGAGGATTCGCATCGGAGACTACGATCGCAACGGCGAAGACACGATAAGTTTTCATTTTAAGCGCGTCCGTGTCAACGGCACGTTATCGCCGACTGGATCGAGGGACTTTAACGGTGTTTAAGGGTTGCATTTCACATAGTGCGCAAAGGCGTGCCACCCCCGCGTGGTCTTTTAGAAGGCGCCCCGGTCGAAAGGGCGAGCACGAGCTGCATCAGGGCGCGCGGGCTGAAGGACAGGGTGAAGGGAGAAATGAAGTTTTCCGGCTGCCTTCTTTTCTCCGCACCCGCCTCTCCTCCTTTCTTTCTTCGGTAAATCAGATGCAGCGCCTCGCCTCTCGCCTCTCTCGCCTCTCTCGGAGCGCAACAGTTGGCGAGGAGGAAACATCTGTCGGTCGCAGCGCATGCGTATCCCTCAGGTAAAAACCTGCGTCCAGGGATTCTCAAATTTTCGCAAATTCGCCAACGACGTTCGCCCGGAACGTTCGCGCGGTACTTATGGACGTTGCGTCGTGAACGCGTGCGTGTAAAAATTGGAACTATTGAAAGACGTCCGTTTTCCAAGTCTCTAATCTTCGATTAACGTTAATTTCTTTTCACGCACAAAGTAAATATGGCAATTTATCCCGAGGACGTAAAGGCGTAGTTTTACATTCGCTCCGTTTCCTCTGATTAACACGTTCGTAAAATATTAATATCAGGGATAAAAACGTTTCTTTAATCCTTTCATTGGCATAAATTGTTTAAATACACGAGAATTTCTTTGAAAACAATCTTACTTGCTCGTGATTTCTATAATGTAATCGAGATTCGAGTGGACACTTTTTGTGTTAACTTTTCGTACCGCAAAGTACAGATTAGAAAAATACAATCGATACAAATGAAGCAAACAGAAAGTAGTCAAAAATCCGTCCGGCACAGTGAAGATGTTAAAATAGTGATACTCGTTAAAATTCTTAGAGCGCTAAGACGGCTTAGAACTCTAAGAGGAAATTAAAAAAAAAAAAGCAAAGCTGGCAGCGGGAAAAAGAACGTCGCGGTCGAGCGCGTGCTATCTCGGACATGGAAAATCCGGCTGGCCGTCCTCGCGCTCGGCCGGTCGCGTTGTTTTATTAGAATTCCATCCCGTCGGGCCGGCACGGCGCAACTTTAGAAACGACACACGCGAGATTTAGGAGCAAGCGCGGAGTGGTCGACGAAGAGAGCGCTCTGCGACAGCCTCGATTTTCATCGCCCGTAGCGTAGACGTCGCGCGCTCGCGTCTTCGTAGAAGAACGGTCGGCGGGGAACGACCGTGTTCCGTTAATTCACATTCGTCGAATTACGAAACGAGGGGGATCTCGTAAAGCTGTTCCTATGAACTGCCTATGTTGCGTAGCGCTATGAAGGAAAGGGGGATACGAGAGGCGTGGAAAGCGCTCTCTCGAGTTCGACGTCGGGAAGATATCGTCGGGAAATCTCAAGGCTGGATTAATTCGCGGGGATTCGTCGCACTCGCGACGTTCGTCCCTCTTGGAAACATTATTATCGGCCGTTTATATAAATATCGAAATTTACACAAAGCGCCTCTCCCGAGGCTCGCTTCCAACCGTCGGGCGGTTTCGACATCTGCGGGACAAGTGCGCTGAAAAGTCCGCACCGACCAGTATCGATTGAGAGGGCTAACTTATTGGGCGTCGCTTATTTAGCCGTCTTTGAAGACCTTTCGCATGACTCACGCTGAAATTACACGTCCGTTTTCGCGAAGGGTGCCGCGGAACACCCTTCATTATGCGCACGGAGGTCGGCCGGGCAATGCGTACGTGTATAATCGCTCTGTGCTCTTATATCGATTCTAATGTAAATGCACCGCCGCTCACCTGAGTTTTCTGTTAGTCATAAACGCGGTACTCAACCCGGCTGGCGCGGGTCGTTGCCGGGTAAGTGACTTCCGTTAACTGGCGCACCAACGAAATTCGAGTTAATTTCCCTCGTTGAATAACACGAGAAAATTCCCACGCGTGCGAGATACAATATTAGCACAACGCGGATGCGTATGCGCTGAGAAAGGTGGTGCGGTTCAAGCGATATTCACTTCATCCGAGTGGAATGATTGATTCCAATAATGCTCAGCAAATATTTATCAGAAGTGGGAATATTAAATCGAATTTACAGACACAGACACGTTTCGTCTCCTAAAGAAACGGGAACGACATTTTGGTCTTCGACTCTCCAAGAACTCAATTCACGTTTTCGGTCCGTAATGTAACAACATAATTTTATTGCTCGGCATTTTCCACGTTACATCACGTTTCTCGTAAATTGACGTTTCAACAGTGACGTGTAACGCGCGTTTTCAGAATCGTTTTCGGAACGTTTAAAGTGACGAAAGTTGAAAACGTTCGGCAGTTTTTCGTCGTGCTTAGCGGCTCTTCGTGATTCCTTTGAGCGTGTGCAAATTATCGTGATATGTACGTGCTACAAGATGAGACCTCGACGAGATGTCAATTATTACGCGGATCTTGCAGGAAGCGCACGAAGCTCGTGATCAAACGCAGAAACCGAGAAAATGACACGTCTCCGCCACGAAGGAGAAACGACTTAGGTCAGGTAAACCGCAACGCTCATGTGTATATATGCGAAAAGGACCTTCTCCGAACGTGGAATTATGGGCGAACTTCTGCGAACTTATATAAGTAGACAGGTGTACTTGCTTCCCTTCGAGTTCGCGGTTCGGGATCCGCCCGACAGATTTTTCTCGTTCCCGCCGAGTGGTTTTTGCGGCGGTTACAAAACGAACGTTGTGACCAATTTTCAATTATAACTCACTCAAGGCCAATTTTCACCGGCGGTAGAGATCGATTTCCTCTTGCATATACTAGAGTTCCTGTAATAAGAGACGCGACATAGAGGTGATAATTTCTGATTGGTTGAGCTATTGCTTTTCGCTTCCATTCAAATTTGAAGTTGCAAACGCCCCGTTATTGACGATGACCGATTACGTTCCGTGCACATTTTGTTGCATAATAACCATTTCAGCGCACAACTGTTGCATCTGTCATGAAGACGCGCTTTATCTTGGGAACCTGTATTTTATATTTCATTTATCATTATTGTGATACGTAGCCTCCGAGGCTACATTTGTCATATGTAATTGCACCTTCGTAGCGAAAAGGGCAGATGCGCCGATAGGAATCGAGTTCCTTCAGCTGGCCTGTGCCTCGTTATTATTACCACAGTGCCAAGGTCCTTGGTGTTTCGAGCTTCGAACTTCCGATTCGGAAATTCGAGAAGCCGAAGTGGGTCGCTCCGATAGTTCGAGAGCCTTTATTCCCACGCGTAACGAGTCCTTCGAGGTTCGCTTATTTGCGAGCGAAACTACGGAGAAAATGATGTAACAAGAAGTCCTACGCGAGAAACAAAACACCGGTGACCTCCGTACACGACAAAGACGCGGAGTTTCTTGCTTGAAAAATGCGAACGGTAAAACACGCGAATATAATTCTTAAATGGGATTATTTGTGAGATTGTAAATAATACAGACGCGTTTCTCAACATGTTTCATCGACTGTAATTTTCTAAAATATTTCGTATACGAAAAACGTCCATTTCAATCTAATAACGTTACTGCAGGAATCACGAGCAGGTGAGATTAATTTCAAGTAACTTTCGGGGTAGAAAATGCATCGTACATGTTTAAAATGCGATCTTAAAGGAAGCTTCGGGAATCGTCGGAATGAATAAATGGTTCCCTCTCACGCAATCTACCTTATCATCTAATTATCTCAGGCACCGCGATGAATTGATAACTTTCCCCGACATAATTACCTCCAATTATCTCAAACGAATACCGGCGAACGCCACAGTGCTCCTTCGCGAGCACGAAAAAGCCCTATCGTCTAGCCGATAAAACTCGCTCGCTAGACGCGTGTCGGATCGCTAGAATCGTTCGTGCGCCTCGAGGATCCGAGCGGGGACCGAGAAGATTTTGAGAAACACTGCGTATCTGTGCCGAGCGCCACGCGACCAGGTCGTCCGGTCGGGCCGGGTGCCGGGTGTTGTTGAAATCAACGTGGTGGGGTTCCTTCGACGAGCCCACGAGCAGAGCCTTATGCCTTCAGTCGACTCTCGGCTCTCACTGCGACTCGAGCCGGCTGAGATTCCGTTAATTGAGCATCGAGAGCAGCCCGAAAACGCGCCCGGGCACATCAGGTGTGTCGCGCGTCGGCATATTCGTTCAGGCTAAACGACGACGCGTTCCCTCCTTCGGCTTTCGTTACCTCGAGCTTTCGGGAACGTTCGCGCGGGATCCAGCGGGAGAAGTAAATCGCGCCGAACCCGATTGTACATCTCTCGCGCGCAAGATAAAACCGCCGTCGGGGGAGCTTATCGAGAGGAAGTGAAGGGAACCCGCGGGAGTGGTGGGGAAGGAAGTGCCCTGGCGAGTCCTCGTGCAGTGCGATCGGGACTGAGCGCGAGTCGACAACCTCGCCCCGGAGCCGATCGCGGCGGATCGATAGTCCGGTTACTCCAGCCGGTCGATCACCTCGTTCCCTCGACGATTCCCGACGAGGGCCGCACCACGTGCCGGCGGCCGGTTAATTAGTACGTGGGTGGGTGCAGCACCGATCCGGAAGAGGAGGGAAAAGAGGACGGTTCGCAGGGAGATGCCGAAAGCCGAGCAGCGGGCAGAAGAGGCGAGAGAAACGGAATCGTGAACGTGACGATCGAACCGAAGGGGGATCGGCCGATTAACCAGGGTCCGCGCGCAGGGGGGTGCGGCCGGAGCGCGGAGGGTCAAATAGATGCAGGAATTCGCGGACGACGGCGCCATCGCGCTCCACCGTGAGAGAGAGAGAAGAATACCGGTGATACCTGCGACATTTTCTGAACGCGTCCTCTCCGGCGACCCTCTGTAGCGTCGCGAAAGGACGTCCTCGCATTTTCTCTCTCTCTCTCTCTCTCTCTCTCTTGCTATCCTGCCGAGGGAGCTTCCTCGGCGAGGAAGACGGTGACGCACCAGGTGGGAAGGCTTATCCAGCTTGGACGTCGCTGGGAAGATCAGGAAAATCGCGCGAGAAAGTGATCGAGACATTGCTACGCTCGGGGACTTTGATTCCGCTCGAGTACGTTGATCTTCACGAGTGATCGATTTAGGAGAGATCGGTCGATCTTCGCAATTGAGACTTCCCCGGCGCGTCCCGATAGAATTCGAGCAGGGTACTCGGGACACACTCGATCTCGCTTGGATGACATCGGCGGGGATCTGACGTAGTTTCGGCAAGTTTAATCAGGACAACACCGCGAAACATGTTGTGCGGCACGTTCAAGAAGAAGAGGAGGCATCCGGGGGACGAGTATCGGCTGGTTAGGTCGAACACCATGCCGAGGATAGTGTCGGGAAGGGACTCAGTGGTGACCGTCCGCAGAACGAAGTCCACGAGGGTCGCCGCTCGGCCGTGGCTGATCAAGGACCTGCTGCATATGGTAAGGAGGCGCGAAACGCATAGGAAAGTGAATGGAATGTCGATAGCAAGGAGATATCGCGGAGTCGTTGGTCCCTTGCTTGAGAAAGCGGAGCGATCCTCCCGAGGAAGGTGTCCGATAAGAACGGCTATTTCCAATATAGCTTCCTCTTCTCTCTCTTTCTCTCTTTCTTTCTTTCCTTCCTTCTCTATCCCTCTCCCTCTTTCCCTTTTTCTCTCTTTCTATATATATATATATATATATATATATATGTCCTGTTGCGTAGAGAATCATTTGCGATAATTGAGCGAAATGTCTTTATAAAAAACGTTCCTATGTTGTTTTTTTTCTTACATTGTTGTCTATCTACGCTCAGCCATTTATATCGAGTTTAAGTGGCTGCATTTTGTGTATCCTTTTATGGCTATTGTCCAAACAGGTTATTCTGTGTTAAAACGGTTCGCATTCTATTATTTAATAATTAAACTTTGGTGATTTACGCACTATTAGCATAGACCGTCAAGTGGCATTCTACTGAAAGAAATTTATCTTAAATCAACGATAGATGTTTCCACATGCAGGCGAAAGAATATTATAATCTTCTTAGATTTCTAGTCTTGAATTTGTATTGATGCGAATATTACTTGCACTCGATTCAAGACGAAAAATCTTCGGAGAATATTATAATATTCTTATTTATATATGAGAATATCATTGATTTAAGACTATTTCTTTTCTGTACAGGAGATAAATAAACTCTACTTTCATGGACTTCCATCGAGTAGCCTGGTACGCCGTTGTTGGCCGTGGTATTAGTATTTTATATGAAAATCGCTCGGACGTACGCAAACCCACGTGTTCGGCTCGTTACCCGCGTCGGGATAAGAACGCGTGGTTGTATATAACCCGGCCGATCGGCCGATTGGTCTTCAAAGGATTCGGCGCGTCCCCGAATCTACATACATGAATACGAATGTGCGTCATGCCGTTTGCATATGTATGCGGGCCGCGCGGCGCGGCCGTATTCGTATGCATGCGTCCGACTGTATAATTCACGACGGCCGTGCGGCGTGCGACTCCGACTTGCAGGGCGGGCGCGATACTGCGCGCCGGGGTGCATTCCGCGTCGATTAATTACCGATTCCGCGTTCTTCCCTGCGTTGTAGCCGCGCGCAGTGACGTCGGTAAGTTTAACGCTCACCCCGTCGCCGTGGGCGCGCTCAAGAATGCAGCAACTTAATCGTACCTGATATTCTCTCGGCCTTGTCTCACAATTTGGAAGATCCTAGAAAAATTCGTCGGACCTTCGCGATGATTCGGATAGAAATTGAGTAATGTGAACATTATATATCCTCCGAGTACTTTTTGAGTAAGGTGATAATTAACTCGCGATGTATCCCGCGTGAGAAAATTGCAAACACTAGAATGAATAACGTGCGATATTTCGATTGGAAGAACGGAACGAACTTCTTTGCATCAACTCGATAATTCGGACGTTGTAAAAGTTAACCGTGGTCTCGAAGTTGCTGGGAAAATTGGCCAGAAAGAGAAAGAGTTCGACGAAAGGAATCGGGAACGACCGAGGAAGCCAATAACCTTCGCAGTCTCAAAAGCAATCGTAAAATCGAAATATATACAACGCGCATCGGTGTGAATTCGCCGATTCATCGGGTTTCCCTTGATCCTCACCGGGTACCGATAAGCCTGATCCACCTCGCGCGGATGCTTTCGATCTCGCGTTTGTTCTCGTTCTTTCCGATCTCCCCGGACACCGCGATGCTTCCTTTTTTCCTTCGGTCTAAATCCGGCAACAGGCAGGCGCCTCTACGTGGCCGCGTCGGATTCTCTCGCTCGCTGCCATGGCGGATCGAAAGCGGAGACCGGCTCTCTCGAGGTTTGCCTTATAAGGCCTCCCGTAGGATGCCCAGCGTCCATTAGAAACCCTTTTGTCGGATCCGACTCCTTTTTCTGCCGGATTCTCGAAGGGTCTCCGCCGCGTTGCGGCGAGATCGTGCCTCCCGAATAGTTCGACCGCCGGGAAAAGGCACGTGTTCTTTGCTTCGAGAGGGTTCCTCTCTTATTTTCGGGACGCCACGTTGAGAATCTCAGATCGTGATAATGTTTGTGATAAAATTGACGTAATCACGATCGACAAAGTATCCTTTCCGTACAATATCCCCCCCCCCCCCCCCNGTGTATACACACGCGACATTTCTTCGGGCGAAAATGAGACTGTAGGATATCGCGCGATAGATGATCTGAGAAGTTAATCGAAGAAGTTAATCGTATCTGGTTTAATATCTGTGAAGCTTGGCAGCTGCGACAGAGTCCGCGGGGACGGTAATTACGATTAATTTTCCAGCTGATAAAGACGAACGTCGGGCTCGACGTCATTCGCTGCCATTATTCGAGCAAACGGCCACGCGGTTCTTTACCGGCCGCCGATTGGCCGTTATCCCCTAGGCCGCTTTTTTCCTACCGGTAAAGGGAATTTTAATGCATAAAAACGACGAGAATGGACTCATGAATATGTACATAAATATAAAGAGCGAGTGCGCGCGGGAGGTTGCGCGCTGTTCTGTTAGACGCGCTCGAAAACGTTAACACGAAAATATTCGTTACGCGCGCGGTTCCCTGCCGAGCGCGCGAGCCTCCTTCGCCGGGGGCAGAAATTTTGTCCGCGGTCAAGGACATGCCGCTGGAGGAATTCGACCGGCGCAGGTTGGAACTCGCCGAAACGTGCGGATAATACGAACGAATCCGATTCCGACGACGCATCCGACGGTAGCGTCGACGCTAATAACGATCGCTATAAAACAGCGCCGTAAGAAAAGCGGGGACGCCGACCGATACCAATAATACAGCGATTATCGATGATCGTACAAAAAGACAAAATCGGGGAAGAAATCAACGCTCACGGTCTCACGTCCGGGATCTCGCTACTGTTTTCTCACCGCGACCGTACTCGCGTTGAACCTCCACCACAGTCGAAATTTCAGCCCTGCGTGAATTAAACATTTTAATCATATAACACAGTGGAAGCTAAGACAGCAGCGAAATAATTATAATTTTATTTTATTTTTAATTCGAACTATTCTAAATTCTAATTTAATTTCATAATTTAATTCTAACGATACAATTTACTCCCGTTTTTCTTACATTGAGCAAACCCGCAGGGCTACGCCCTTTTAACAATTTCCTCGGGGCGCGAGTGAGGAAACTAAAGAGCGGATCGGTTCGCCGGCTGTGATTCCGCGGCTTTTCGAGCGGGTGTTTTCACGCGTCAATCAGCGCGATTTATGAACTCCGCCATTCGCGAAAACTAGGTCGAACTAGTTGCGGAGGCGGTGCAATCGGAACGGCCGCTGGGCGGCTTCAGGACAACGTCGGTCGGGGAGATTTCTAAGGACGCTCTCGCATAAAGACAATAGTTTCGCCTCGAGATCCCGACAAAGCAAAACGAGGGGGGAGAAAGAGAGAGAGAGAGAGAGAGAGAGAGGGAGAGAGGAACGGCGAGCGTGCGCTTTTTTCGCCGCTGCAATTTGTGTACCTCCGTTTCCACCCCCGCGCCACCCCGTCGTCTCGCTGCCTTTTGTCCGCGCTTTCTTTTTCTCCGTGTCTGTGTGTGCGTTTCCGAGCCGCTCGTCTCCTACGTCCTCCCGCGCCGCGGCGATGCCCTCCCTCGTATTCTCTTCGTCTCTCGTTGGGAAATATCTCGGCGCATTCCTTGGCGCCGCAACGATTTAGGCCTCCCCCTCCCAGTCAATGGCCCTTAGGCCCTTGTCGGGACCCCTTCGGCGCGAGTAACGCGAGCCGGGAGAGGATAAAATGCATTTCATCGTGAGAGAACGCGTTTGTTAATTTCGACGAGATTAAAGAGCAACTGCGAAGACTCGGTTACTCAACGCCTCATCTGCCGATCGTTGAATCGCGAAAGCTTGAGGATGTATCTCACCCGTGACTCGAAATAATAAAAAGAAGAAGTTATGAAAAAATTACAAATCGATTTGTATCGCATTTGAAGGTGGCGCCAAAAGTTCGACGGTAATTCGGAGCAAAAATGTATTCCACTTAAAAAGAAAATTGTAAGGTGAAGTGAATTTCACGAGAATTCGATGAAACTTACGCCGCGTATATATTGAAATATTATCTTACTCGTGCTCTATCTTTTAAACTAAAAATAAGATTTTAATGAAAACTACTATATTATTGAAGACTATGCAAACATATACAAATTTCAGAATTACAGACCATTTTGTTTTAAAAGTACAGCGGTGTAAAGTTCGTCACTTACAGTGATACTCGAAATGTATAAACATATGCGTATATTTAAACACGTAAATATCTCTATTTATAATCTCTATTAGACCAATTGATGCGTAAATATAGCATTAATAAGAAAAGTAAATAACAAATATTTTCGTATTTGTAACATTGTATATATATATATATTAACCTCAACTGTGTTTCAAATTAACATTTATTATTTAAGTAGTGAAATAAATATATGGGAACTCAATTCGCTCGATAAATATGAAATTTATGAACAGCTCCCTTGATGTGCTGCTGAAAATACGGCGCTAATACATCTTTAACTAATGGTTTAATTAACTAGTATACCTCGGATAAATGTAATTCGAGACATACGAGTGTTTTGCGAATCGTTTCATCAGCTCTCCGACCATATCGATTTTCCAAATACAACCAATGATTATTTGTAACTTAACGAGACACGGTAGTATTGCAGCGCCGGTCACCGGCACCGGCGCTCAACTCAGTTACTCAATCGAGAAATCTATCTGACTATTGGAAAATCGATCGAGCCAAACGAGAGAGAGAACATTTTGTTGGGCGAACGTTTTCTCTTCCGTTCGTTCCTTCCTAAATTTATCGAGTCTTACAAAAAGCATTCGCCTCAGACGCTTCCGAGCGGCTGCGTCCGTTCGCGCGCGGCTTTCCAAGCGCGTTTCTTTTCACCTTCTTCCGGCTCCGTCGCGGAGCCGGTAGTCTCCTATTAGCGTCACGTCGCAGCCGCCGCGGCACATTCCCTCCGAATTGCGCAATCGAGTCGGTTCTGCATCTAGTATGCCAGCCACGCGGTAATTGCCAGCCGGCGTCCGGCGCACGGATATGGGCTTGCGCGCGATAGAAACGTTATTATTATATTATTAATCCGGGTGTGGTCGAGACGCGAGGCGATAATTTATATCTCGCGACGGTCGAGGTTTTATTGAAAATCGCGGGGGTCCACTCTCGCCTTGCGCACTTGCGCTAATTAATTCGATCATTTCGCTCGATATAAATTTCGTTCGCCGGCTAATTTGGCGAACAGATCGAGGATCCTGCGAGAATTATCGTCGCGATACGAATAAATAGAAAACTCGTCGTACACGCCGTGCGTAACAATCACGTTTTATGGACGGGGTGTAAAGTGCAGTCGTTACGACGACCGAAAGAATCGGCCGTTTGTTACCGGGCTAAAGACAGATGAACGAACGACTATCTTCGGTTTTATCACCGGTTGATCGTCGGTTATTAAGTAAGATAAAGCATTTATCACTCGCGGACTTGAATATTCGCTGTTCTAAAGATTGCCGCACGTATATGATCTCTCTCTCTCTCTCTCTCTCTCTCGTTTCTCTATATCGCTCGACCGTAATTTCGCCGCAACCCCGGTGATCGGTTTCGTTATTATCGTTATTAGATTGCTGTCGATTTCTCGGAAACGAGATGGGGCCGGCAGTAGCGCGAACGCGAATCGTTCGCGGCGACGCGAGATACGGCGAGACGGCCGACATGCACGTTATTAACTCTAATTAGCGATTATTAGAAGACATTCCGCGGAGACGACGCCGCAAATTGAAGGCGGCACAAAACCGGCGTGAACGGCATAACAACGGGGGCGGAAAGAGGAACGCGAGAAGATACGGTGGCCTGATTGAGGCGAACCGTCGGGCCGGCGCAAATGAAATTGCAAGTCGGCCGATGTGCCGAGATACATAAGTAATACTTGAAATTAGTATATATTGTCAAAAAAGGATTTCCTCGCTGCGCGATATCTCGTGAGAAATTCGTGGCGGAAAAAATAAGCTTTTCTCGGGAAGAACGAGACATTCGAAAAGAAAATGATAAATTCTGATAAATTTAAGATTTCGGAACTTGTCCCTTAGATATTTATTTAAATATATATATTATTTATAGATATATTTTTAGATATCGTTTGATAAAATTCTACCTACCGAAAAGCTTGTCAATTTTATTCCAAGACCATTCGATCAGCCCTGTCATTTTGGTAGTGGAACTAAAAGTTTAAGACGAGTCGTTATTATCGTACGAGCGCGTGCAACGTCACATCGGTGGCGTGGAAAATTTGCATCGGCATGAACACGAATTCCGGGTCGACGATTTTATCGCGATCAGGGGGCCGAATCGTAGGGCCCTCGACGAGAGAGTATATATATATATATATATAAAGGTATCGCCACAACACTGATGAAATAACGAGCGCTCGTCGCGGGATATAAAACGCTTTCGCGCGTTATTGAACGCGCGATATGGCGGAATAAGCGCCGATGGTGCAATGAAAGCGCGTTGCGCAAGCCTCTTACGGGGCGGCCTGATTTATAGATTTGCGGGATATCGTCGAGCAACACAAGCAACACGTAGCGCAACTATGAGTCTCTCTCTCTCTCTCTCTCTCCCTCTTTTTTTCTCTCAGCCATCGATTGCACCGGTAACCTTGGTCGGGCCGATTCTAACGGTCCTTTCTACATCGTACAAATCCAGCTGTGAAAACGAGTTAATCAGCCATCGATAAAAAGCTTTAATCATTGGCGATCCTATATCGAATTTGCCTCGATAATATCGCTTTCCATTTCACTTGATCTCGTAAAAACAACTTAAAACCAGTCTTTTGAGATATACAATCACTAGAAACATCTCGCAAGCCAATTTGTTTTATATCTTAACAGTACACTCTCTAATGTAAATATATTAGTGAAAAAGCACTAAAATTGACATAGGTATGGAAAGTCGACACACCCATGTTTCACGGCTATAAAGTACCGGACTCTGTCGGGCAGCACATGAACTTCCGTCTACCGTGCGCAGTAGGTGGAGCAGTGGTGAAGTAGCAAGTTACACTTTCTACTTGTAAACGCGTTTGGTTATATTAGCGTTAATTTTTCCATGTTTTTTTTTTTTTCTTTTTAGAGCTATCATCTCGTGAATCTTTCAATAACAAATCAACGGTAATCTGCTGGAAAATACTATTTTGTACTGTAAGTTTTGAACTTTTCAAATCACTTTGAATCATGCGCTAATCCTTATTCTCTCTTTTCGTATAATAAAAGATTCGTGAGATTGACGTTAACACGCAAGGACGCGTAATAAATGTGCAGAATAAGCTGTTCAGATAAGAGTTCGAGGACAAAATAGCGCGTGAATTTTCGTGCTTTTCCTCCGCTGTGAATGCGTTGTCTCGCGTCAATTGGATACCGGAATATAAAAATAAACTATATGACACTCTCGCGACGTAACTGCACTTTGACAGGTCGTCTGGGGGACTTACGTCGGGGATAACGTCCGGGGAGTTAACTGAGATTGTAATTCATGGGACCGAATCGAAATTTACGAAGGCTGCTCGAACGGTACACCGTTACCGACGATCCTACGCTCCGCGGGAACGACGTTGTTTTACATCTTCTAACATCGCGCGTCTCGGCTTCGCGTGTAAACGCGAGAGATACACCGCCGAATCTGGGATGAGAATGGGCCCGTGTTGTAGGAAGACCTCGAATTCCTCCGCGAGCGTGGGAGCTAAACGAGCGAGTAATCCGTGGCCCAGGCCCGGATAGGTGCGAATGGAAACAATACGTCGGAAGGAAGGTCCGCGCGACTCCCTTCCACTGCCGAGTACGTCGGCTTTCGAAACGCTAATGCGTTTTCCTCGCTCCCGAGGCTTGATCGATCGACGAGCCGCGCTTCCCGCGTTAATAACCCGCGCCTCTCCCGGGAGTTATTTATGAACCGTCTGGCGGAGTTTGCCCGACAAAAACTTCTTCCGAAATATCGCGGTAAAGTCGCCGGATTGAATACGCCCACCGGGGGACTACCATATTTAATGAACGTGTGCTTTCGAAACCTCGTCGTATCCTCGTCGTTGTACACGTGCAACGTTCGTTGTGCTCGCGGGAGCCTTGATGATTGTCTTACGATTTCCGGCCGCCACCCCCGCGCGTTTCTCGCTCGACGAGATGTTCCGAAACTCCCCGTCGTTGTTGCTCTTAGACACCAAGAGATCCGGACTGAAGAATGCGCGCGGTTCCAACAGATTTCGTAATTACCAGCGACTTGAGCCACGAGGAAGAGAAAACTCGCTAATTAATTGCGAAACCGTTATCACTTCAAGGCAATTATTATCTAGTAATTATCAGTTGGGGTGATCATTACTTAGCAATTATCAATTTAATCGTGTTAATTTAAAGACTCCTCCTTTATCTTAACGCCCCGAGACTACGATTGATCGGACGGTAGAGTCTTCGCTCGATCAAGGCGGACTTCACCCTAACGGTATTTTATAATTTGCACTTCTGCAACATCCTATATTCTCACATTCAACACGTTGTGTGCTGTATTCAACGCATTCGCGGCGTTGCGCGTCGACGCGTTTTTATTGGCGGCGTAAAGCGCGCGGCTCCTTCGGGCCGGTTCGCGACGACAGAAATAATTTCTCTCTCTCTCTCTCTCTCGAAGATGAAGATATCTCGGCGAGATATCGCGCGAATACGCGTAGCACGGAAGGTCGAGGTGCAGCGCATGAAAGTTAACGGCCGACCAACCGCGTTACTCGTTCACCGGCGACCATGTTAGCAATCTTTGTACGGCGATCGGGCCGCGAGTTGCATCATTGCGCAAGGGATTCGCTTGCAAAAGGATGAAGAAAAAAGAGAAGGTGGAAAGAACACCGTCGCGCGTTAACCGAGTGCCTGCTTAACATAAAGCGTGCATCGGTCCGTTCACCGCACCCCACAGTCACCGATGACTTCATGCTACGTTCGCCTGTAATGTCAGTCATTAACCGACCGATCGTCCGCAGAAAAATTAATCGAGAGGCGGCCGTGTGCGTATCCGCGAGATACCCGATCGTTAGACCGAGGAACGCCGCGGAGAGGTTGTAGGAAATTGAAGTATTCTCGCGCGCTCGTGTGTGGTATTCATTTCTCCCTTGGATCGTTAATTGCTAAGTATATTGCTCGTCGTAAAGGATTGCCGGTGAAATCTTCATCTTGCCGGAGACGCTCGTACACACCGGCATCGATTGAAATTGCACCCGTGCTACTGTTTGTCCGCGTACACCGCGAGGAAAGATCCGTCGGAAAGAGAAAAAAATATTTATCCGGTGGATACTGATAACATATTTATTGAAAGCTTAAATCCGGGGTGTCCACCGTCTGGAGAAACTGTCCGAAATTCTCAGGGAATTTTGCATTGAATATCTTCTTATCTTCTCCATCGAGAATCGTGGAAAAGAACTGTTCTCGAACATTTTTCTGGAAATGAGCACACTGGTTACATCGAGATAAATTCACTTGAATTAATTACTTTACACGCGCGAGGGATCTCCCCTCGAGCGATCGCTCCCGAACAGTCGTTTATGCCGTTAGATCTGGAAAATAGCTCGCCCTATGCGAGATCCGGAAAACAGATCGCGTGGACGGACACGAAATGCAGGGCTTTCACCCGCGCGACCCCAGATAGACCGGCAGCCATGTTCCGCGAGTATCTGCGTTTGGTAGCCGATAACGCGGTTTCGTTGCGTGCCCGGATCGAGTGGCAACATCGGAGTGCCGGCCGTCGGAGGCGAAATCAATTAACTTCGGTAACACGTGTGTGAGCAGACACGCAAGAGTGTGTCGCACACGCGCGCGGGTGGGGGGGNGGGGGGGGGGCGCGTATCACGTAGTACGCATAGTACGCGCCGCACGATGCGTCCACACATGCGTGTACAAGGTGCGTCCGAAATCACGCACTTTACCCTCGATTCCCCGCGACGAATTCTCCGTTCGTGGTCTTCCCGGCGATAATTCAATATCGAGAATGCCAATCTCTCCCTCTCAGTTCTCGACATCGAATGTCTCATCGAGATAGAACCGCGAATTATCAACTGAACTTCTCGACATCCGCGTCTTGGGAAAAATACGTGACTTTTGAGACATCCTGTACATAGTGGCCTGTACGAGGCGCCTATAACGCGTGCATTAGCCGCGTGGGTTGCTATGGGCAACCCGTGACTAACACACGTTCCAGCATCACGTCTCTCACCCTTCTCCTCTCTCTAACCATCTCTCTCTCTTCGTCGGTCCCTTTCTGTTGTTCCCTCTCTCGTTCCATCCTGTATCGGGGATCCAGTGATGTAACAGTCATTGCGTTGGAACTCGGGAATTGATGGACGATTTCGGCGAGTGGAGAAATTTCAAGTTCAGGTAACGTCGCGTCACCGCGTGACAATCTTAAGAAAGGGTTTTCGAGTCGAGTCGCGCGCAATAAGGTCGTCTGTCCTCTTTCCCGCTTTTCACACCATTTACTGCAGTGCGAGAGCGCGAGAAATATTGTTTCGAGCGATCGCAATTTTCGTGAACTTTTCGAACGATTAAAAAATTAATAATTTCGCGCATGTTCAGCAAACTATATGTTTATTATACGAAGCGGAGCGTTAAACAGAAGGAGTGAACGTTAAAATATTTTCCTCGGCTTTTAGATAGAATTTAGACACTTAATATTCAATACGACTGATTAAATAATCAATTCCTTCGACGTACGCTAATTAAACGCTTCGGTCATCACATTTAATTATTCGTGAATATTTATCCCACAAACCTGCTTGGTACGTCACTGTGAACCATCTCTCTTCGTCCCGTGCGACACGTTTATCCTTCCCAGGGACACTCTCGCTCGTTTCTTCTCTCTTCTTCTCGCGCTTGGCGTATCTCTCTCCCTTTCCCTACTCCCTCTCTTTCTCTCTTCCTCTCTCACGCCCCGTGTCCTAGGTTAGCATTTGATATCCTCTTCGTGCCTGCTGGGAACACGCCGGTCCTCTCCCTCTCAGGAGCGGATCTGTATGGAAGCTAACGAGACTCCGGCTCTTCAGCTTTCCCAACTGTCAAGGACCCGTGTAATATTTCCGTCTGAAAATATGTCGGTCGATTTTTTTATTCGTTTAAAAAATTACACGTTGCCTTTGGAGTAAGAGGATATATATATATATGTGTGTGTGTGTGTATGTGTGTGTGTTTCTCGCTTTGTGGTCCTGTTGAAGCAGGCCGAGAACGACCAGTATCAGGCTCCGAGAGGTCAACGTTCACCCCTGCTCCGTTTCGTCCGGAGAACCCAGGGATGTACCCGCACTTCATTACGGTGCAACGACGCGTGACCGCCGAAACGCCGCTTACGCAATGTTTTCCGTACCTACCTACGAGGCGTCGTCGATTATCGATTTTACGATGGTCACACTCGCGCGCGCCTAGCCCCCCCGGCGTCGATGTATGCGCGACGCTACCTCCGCGCTCTACGGCCTCCCTTATGAGAGATCGAATTTCTCGGCCTTCCGTGACGATGGCTATCGATGCATATCCTGGCGTAATTAATTGCCGCGCGTTCAAGGGGAAAAAAACATATCCGCACGGTGAATCCTCGAGTATTAGAGTTGCGGGAGTTGCTTGACTTTTCAACTGAAACGGTGTCTCGGTAAAATTGATTTATCTCAGAACGACGATATTCAAGATAGGTGTTTGACGTCGATGCGAATGATATAATATGTATATTAATCAAGGAGAGATAAAATCTTGGCAAAATGTTAGCAAAATTAGATCTATTTATTTGATTTCCGTGTCGCGTTAAAAATCGAACTCGCTAAAATCTATCTCGGACAACACCGGGATCGGCACGAATCCGTAAAAACAGAGGTGCCGGTTACGGGAGGATCCTTCAGGACGGTGCTTGGGTCTTGGCTGAAATGGGATCGTCCCTGAACCCATGGCAGCGCCGTACCGAAGGGGAAGGGGTCATGGAACCCACAGAGGGGGGAGGACCATGTCATGGTGGGGGTGGATGAGGCATCAAAAGAGCGAGAGGGTCCTATTGGGGATGCTGGCCGCGAAAAGGGAGACGGAGATAAACGCGGCGTACCTTCGACCACCACCATCCCCTCGTCGCTCTCTTTTCCTTGCTCTTCTCCTACGTTCTCTTCTCTCTTCTGTTCAGCTCTGTCCGCAGTCGTTGCTTTCCGGTCGGCTTCGGATAGAGAGAGAGAAGGACGGCGTGTAGAACGAGAAGGTAGCTCTAGGAGAACGAGCTAAAGGAAGAAGGATGATGGAATGCGAGCTGAAGCGAGATGGAGGGAAATGACATGGGTGTCTGAAGAGAAGGAAAGAGAAAGTCACTGGGAGGGAGAACAGCGGGGAGATTCAACAAGAAGAAGACAGAGCTAATAAGAGAAACAGAGAGAGAGAGAGAGAAGAGAATGAGCAATTCTTGCTATAAAGACGACTGTAAAGACTACTGAACCTTTGCGAGAGCGCTAATCGTTAAGAACGCTTTCGCTGGATGTGCGAAGGAGGAGAACCGGGAAAATGATCGGGAATGAAATTCCCGCAGGACACGAGGAAGTAGAGACGACGTACTGGAAAAAGGAGGAGAGACAGGAGCGCGAGGGACACGCCGAGAAGGATCAGGAAAAAGAAAGAAGTAGTAACGAGGTGTTGCCAGTCCCAGGTCGAGGAAACTCAATCTTCCAAAATTAAAAATACAATCGTAAGGGAAAAAGGGAGACAAAGATAGAAGGACGAGAAGAAAGAAAGATAGATAGAGGGAAAGAGAGAAAGAATGAGAAGACGAAGGCTCGCAGGCACGGATAGAGTCGGGCTCCCCTTGACAAGAGAGAAAGAGAGTCCCAGCGGGGGTTTCGAAGTGCAAGAGAGAGAGAGAGAGAGAGAGAGAGAAGAGGACAGAGGAGCCAGAGCATGGAGCGACCAGATGAGGTGTGTTAGAGCGAGAAGGAAAGAAGAGGGGAGAGCTATTCGGGGGAACGACAGACGGAGAAAGGAGAGAGAGAAGGGTGACGAGGCGAGTGGCGAGGGAAAGAGGCCGGCCAGAGGACAGAAGGAGAAAGAGGACGAAATGGCGCGAGTGAGACGGAGCGTAAGAGAGAGAGAGAGAGAGAGAGAGAACAGAGAGACCAGGCAGCGAGTGCGCCCACCAAGCCGCCTCCATACCACCTCCAGCATTCCCAGCCTGCACACACAGTTGCAGCTGCACCGCCGCCGTGGCTCGCTCGTGTGCACATGCGGGGACTGCGCGCGCGTCTCTCTCTCTCTGTCTGTCTCTCTCTCTCTCTCTCTCTCTCATTCGCATAATATCTCTCTCGCGGGTACTCTCTCGCGGATACACGCACACGTGCACATATCCGCACCATTACACCGCGCAACAACGTCGCCGGTGTTGCAGTTTTAACGACGCCGGTCCTTCGCGTGTGATCCTGCCGCTGGACGAGGAGGAGGCTGCCGACGACGACGACGTGTTCGTATCCCCGCGTCGTTTCGCTCCGGCCATTATCGCTGACGTAAGTTCGCGCCCAGCTGGACTCTCCTCGAAGGTCACTGATCGAGCCGTCACCGTTTGACCGTGTCGTACGTTAACTCGACTCGCGGCACACACCGGATCGGAGCGGATTCGGCGACACTTTCGCCGGCGTGAATTCGTAATCGGGCGGAGAATCGCGCCGCGGCGGGCGAATCGATATATCGATCCCGTCGCTCCTGCAAGATTCATCGCCGGCTAATCGGATTCCCCGGGGAGCGTTCTCGCGGGTTGACATTGACAAGTGCCGATCAAAACTCGCTCTCGTCGACGTTAATTCGCGGGCGGAAGGGCGAGCCGCGCGCCGCCGATGCAAGATTCATCCGCGGTCGGGTCGTCCTCGCAGTCCTCGCATCGACACCGAGCAGTACCGACGTGTGTGCGTTCTCACCGAGCTAACTGCTTCGTCCAAGGAAGTCCCTTCGTTCTCAGCGAACTTCCGTTTCGGACCGTCATTTCCCCGGGGCTCTCGTGGCGCAGAAAGCGCGAGTGCAAGAGAGAGAAAGAGGACCGATCCAAGAGCGCGAGAGCAGAGTGCAAGCGAAGTGCAAGCGGAGTGCAAGCGGTGACCAGCGCGTGCCGGCCTTTTTGCCTGTATTTCCCCGGCGAGTCGCACGGCGCGCGGAACACGTGCGAATCGCGAGGCGAGAGAGAGAGAGAGAGAGAGAGAGAGAGAAGTGCATTATCGATCGCCTCCCGTGGCCGCAATCTCGAGAAGCGTGTCTCGTTAGTACAATATTCAGCCGGCCTACCAGCAGTGGGAGGAGGAGGCTTGACATTTTGCAAATGTCAGCCGCGACCGCTGGCGTAACTTCCGCGTAATCGGAGCGTGGCCGATAAACGATAAGGGAGCAGCTCGAGGTTTTCGTGCTGCCGAAACCGCACCGACGTTCTCAACCGCTCCTTTCTGTTTCCTTTTTCCCCATTCGATTTTCCGCCAACGAGCCGCCGAGAAAGTGACGGTCAAGTTGAGAGCGATGACCCGAGACACGTGATCGAGAGGTGCGAAACCGGAAGTCGGAAGAACGGAAGCTCTTGGTACGCTCGGGACTCCAGGAAAGTATCTCTCGCCATGGACTGGATGAGGAGGCAGGATATCAAGGAGGAGCCGCAAGAAGCTCCTAACGCCTTGACGCCGGAAGACGACGATGAGTGTTACTTCGAGGAGGATGTGTCCATAGACGAGGGAATGGTACGTGTGGTCTTTACGCTGCGATTACACCGTGATTATTCGGAGAATTCATTTCGAATACCACCTGCAAAATATTCTCGTAGTTATTAATATTCTTATTTATTATCTACCGATATATTAATATATTAATATTATATATATATCATCACCGATCAGAGGGAAATTAGCTGTCCATATGATACAACTGAAATCCAATTACCAGACCTAATTTTTAGCTCTGGCTGTCGCTTCCTTTCCCGTGACAATCTATTATTATATTAATATTCTCTCTCTCTCTCTCTCTCTCTCTTTTTCTCAAGAAAAAAAGAATCGTATATAAAATCGTATAAAATTCCCGGTACGCGCAATATAAACATATCCGTCGTGTTACTCGCCATGGAGAATCGTGGGGCAGTGTGCCAGTTTCGTCCTGCCGTGTATCGACGTTCCACGATACGCAAATGTGAATGTATTAATTGAAATAAGTCCATTAAGATAAGATGAGAGAGCCAGCGTATGCGACAGCTGGTGCGGGTTCGAGTCGTCGCAATTCGAATCGGCGAATGTGACGGTCGCGCGTTTCTTCGTCGCGCGCCGGTCAAGGCGGAGAAATCTGCATACCCCGGATTGAGGGAGGACAAGGTCTCGCGAGACGCTCGTATCACGCGCTCCTTTAACAACAGTTGCATCAATAACAGCGCGAAAACCCACAGCGGTCCTCTCGCCGGGATATCACGACGTGTTGTCCGTGGACGTTAATAATACGTCGTTATCGACCGTTCGCTCATGGTCGCGCGATTATCGTCGCCGTGGCCGGCGCGTATCGCGGCGGACGTTTGCGCGCTGCGAATCTCGATGATTCGCGCGTATCACCGCTACCGTCATCGGTCCGATCACCAACGCGCAATTATATACCCGCGCGTGTCTTCCCGCGCGCGAGGATGTCCCGGCGAACTATCTCGCGTCATCTGCCGCGCGCCCCGTTCGGGAAGTCTCGAATTTTCTGCAGGTAATCGCCGGGCAGAAGTGCGCTCACCGTTAGGCCATTCGATTATATGTCGTCGTCCCTTCCCCCCCCCCCCCCCC